>NC_041391.1:552892698-552902388 GCF_002162155.2 Triticum dicoccoides | reverse complement strand
CTATTCATCCAATCGATCGGCTTTAGTTAGCAGCAGTAGCGAAGGAATCGCTCCATCGGGTTCAGTTAATAGCCATCGATCGATCGCTCGGGTTCAGTAACGCGTAGCCTGCAGTGCAATCGCTCGGGTTCAGTTAGAGCCCAACGCCCCCCTCGGGTTCAGTTAGAGCCATCGCCTCGCACACACGCGTGTACGTGTATGAGAGAAACGCGCATCGCTCGGCCCTCGACCTCCCACCGTAACCGGCAACTCCCCGAAATTTTCCTCCCCCTCGCTTCTTCCACGGTTTTTTCTGTCATGGACGGCCCAAAGAATGTCATGCAGCTGCGTCTCCGGCCTGCCCAGGACGAAAAGCCCATTTTCTGTCATGATTTTTTGTCATAGAATTAGGAGCCCACCACATCTATGATGATACCGTGTTTTGTCACAATTATCGTCATAGAAGTGTCATATGTGTGACAGAAAAAAAATTCGTTCGGCCCAAAATGTCACGGATGTGTCTTTTTGGTAGTGAAGTACGTCGGTGGCCGCTCGAGGGGCCCAGGAGACAGGGGGCGCGCCCAGGAGGGGTGGGCGCGCCCTCCTATCTCCTGGCCGCCTCGATTGCTTCTTGACTTGCACTCCAAGTCCTCTGGATCATGTTCGTTCCAAAAATCACACTCCCGAAGGTTTCATTCCGTTTGGACTCCGTTTAATATTCCTTTTCTTCGAAATACCGAAATAGGCAAAAAAACAGCAATACAGGCTGGGCCTCCGGTTAGTAGGTTAGTCCCAAAAGTGATTTAAATGTGTAAAATAAAGCCCATAAACATTCAAAAGGGGTAATATAATAGCATGGAACAATCAAAAATTATAGATACGTTGGAGACGTATCAGCGTGTTGGACTACTTCAGCGGCTTCCGTGCGTCGAACGATGGCTCCACCGCTGTGATCTCACGCGCCCACTGCTTGAGCTGGTGGTGGGATGTATGCAGCAAGGCGCCACCATCGACGCACATGGCTTCTTTGGCTTTCTGGAACTCGTGGTCACCGGACTCATAGTCGTTGTCGTGATCATCATCTTCCTGCTTCTTGTCGCGGCCCCAGGCGGGCCTCTCCTGCTGATTATCTTTGCCGCGGCGGCCTCCTTGGCCGCCACGCTTCTTGTCGGAGCCCTCGGCACCCTCTTGGCCCTTCTCCTTGTCCCACCGCTCATACTCGGCTTTCTGCTTCTCAGCGAGCAGCTCCACTTGCCGGCAGTTCTGGAGGTCATGGCCCTTGGTGTGGTGGATCTTGTAATACTGCTTGTTGGAGCCCCCTGGCTTATCGGCAGCCCCCAAGGCCCGGCAAGCGACACACCCGACAACCTCCTTGCCAGGGTCACTCGCCTTGGCTTTCTTGGTGGCGCCAGTATCATCGGACCCCTCGACGGGAAGCATGGTCTTGCCCTTGCGCTTCCTGTTACGGCACCGACCCTTCTTCGTCGGTGGTGGCGATATCATCCGTGGAGTCGGTTTCCGCGCCGGCGTCTTCGTCGGGGTACTTCCTTCCCTCTTCAGCGCGAGCGCACCGATCGGCTAGAACATAAAGCTTGGCCACATCCTTGACCTTGTTCATCACCAGCTCCTCACGCATCTTGCGATTGCGCACATTTTGATGGAATGCACTGATCACAGCGGTAGGATGAACGTCGGAAATGTTGTACTGCACTCTGCTGAACCTTTGGATGTACTTACGCAAGTTTTCTCCTTCTTTCTGGGGGATGATATGAAAATCACTCGCCTAGCCATGAGCTTGGTGGCCTCCAGTAAAGGCACCAACAAACTCATGACACAAATCCTCCCAAGAAGAAATGGAGTCCACCGGCAAGTGCATCAACCATGACATAACATTAGGCTTGAGTGCCAACGGGAAGTAATTGGCAAGCACCTTATCGTCGCGGGCCCCAGTAGCTTGCATACCGATGGTGTAGATGCTGAGGAACTCCGACGGGTGAGTCTTGCCATTGTACTTCTCGACAACATTGGGGTTGAATGTACGGTGGGAGGGCCACTGGAACTACCGCAACTCACGGGTGAAGGCCAGACAACCCACCTAGTAGGGTAGGCCACCGTAGCCTCCCGATGCTAGTTGGTCCATAGTGGGCCCTGCCCGCCGGTCCGACTGGTGGCGCACGTCACGCCGGCGCTCGATGGTGGTTTGAGCGTCTTCATGAGCTCGCTCCCAAAGAACTTGACGTTGGTCGCGGTGGGTTCGCGGGTCGGACGACGCTATGGAGATATCATCACGAGTGTCGTCGCGGCGGACCGACACCCGCGGTGGCCGGTATGGAGGAGGGGAGTGCACCGTGGCCACATCGCCTCTGGCCCGTCCTCCGCTGGCATGCGGCGGCTCGATGGAGCAACGGCCTATGGGTCCCGCCGACCGCAACTCGTCGTTGTTAGTGATGCCGACGAGGCTCCGGACGGTGGCCCTCCATTCGTCAAGCTTCTCCGCAACGGGAGGAAAGTCGAGGAGCAGTTGCGCGCATGCTAGGGCTTCCGCTGGCGTGGGCGGCGACGAAAACTGTGTGGACCGCAATGCGCTTCGACTTCTAACCGCGTTAGAAGAAGCTCCATCACGGTCCCGCAGCCGTCCGCCACCTCCGCCAGCACCTCGGTGCGCAGGCTGGCCCTCCTCATCATGTGAAGGGCGCATGGGACTCTTCCAAGGGCGGCGCCCAGGGTCACTAGAAGGGCGGCGCTGCTCATCACACACGACCTGAGAAGAGCGCGCCATGGGCGCCATTGTTGGTGTCTTGGAGGTCGCCGCGCCGCCGACTGGCGGCACGACGAAGCCCCTGGAGGGCCCCGCGCCGCCTGCAGGGGGGGGCGACTCCTTCTCTGGAGCTCGTGACGCGTGGCTCATTGCCTGGCGTACGAACGACGCCGCTCACCAGGCCTGGACTGCCAGGGTGATGTGGATGTTCGCGGGCCGCGCCACAGGTTCTCTCCACGACTGGCCCGCTACTGGTCCGCACCAGTACTGGCAGTCCGGTCTCGGACGAACCGATTGCCATGGTCATCTTCTTCTTAGGGAGCCATGGCGATGAAGAACTGCTAGGCCAACTACTAGACCAGTTTCTCACAATCGCGACCCCCTACCTGGCGCGCCAAAGATGTCGGTGGGAAACGACACCTATGGGATCACAAGAATCCCTAATATGGTTGCCGGGGCATAGGGCTGTGAGAATAGCAGGATTAGCAATCAGCACAAGGATCGTTTACCCAGGTTCAGGCCGCGAGGATGCGTAAAACCCTAGTCCTGCTTTGGTGGATGTATTGAGTGTTCTTGAGCTCTTGAACTAGCTACCGTAGCTGCGTGGTTCCAAAGAGCCGAATCCCTCTCCGGTACGCCATGGGCCTCCTTTTATAGTCGAAAGGGGCTGCCACAGTGGCACACAAGAGGTGGAATGGCCTACAGTGCTATGAGCTTATTGCTCGTATTATAGGACAAGGCGCATTTAGTGCGTAGCTTAGGTGTCCTCTTGCTTTATCGGGGACGGGAGCGAGGCCCTTCCCGTCCATCACTGCTCCTCCTCACTTTGACACACGCCCTCGCGAGCGATGCATGCGGTGCCATGTAGGCAGGCAAGCAGCTGAGATGGAGCGGTGGTGGAGCCTCCACGAAGATCTGCATGCCGCCATGCAGGCGTGTGCTGAGTTGGCCTAGAAGGTGCATGTTGCCACACAGGTGCCTGCCCAGCTGATTGGGCTGGCAGCTGCATGTGAACGGCGGTGAAGACTTGGTTAGTGCGGGCCTAGCAGTGGCCCCGTTGACGCCCTTGGCAAGGGACTTGTCAGGTGGCCCGGCAAGGGACTTGCCGTGGTGCACTGTCGTCCCCGGCAAGGATCTTGCCGGGGGTCTTGCGGGTTTCCTCGGCAAGGATCTTGTCAAGGATCGTTGCCTTCCAATCCTCATCTAATCTCGAATATTCTTTGTCTTCACAAAGATCTGCATGCCACCATGGAGGTGCCTCCTGAGCCCTGGCCCAACGTAGTTGATGGTGTTGGAGACCGTGGGTTCGAGGGTGGCTCACTCCGTTGGTGTGGGCGAGCCGCCCTGGCAAGGGCTTGCCAGGGCTGCTGAGGCTGCCCTGGCAAGGGTCTTGCCGGGAAAACCTGCTTCATCCATCTGCTCTCTGTGGTCTCGGTCTCTGGCGTTGTGCTGATTGTTTTTGTGTTTGTGGCTCTGATTTCCTGTCTCTGCCCTGCTTAAATGTGGCCGTGGGCGCGGCTCTGACTGCCCGTGCACAAATAAGGGGTACAAAAGAGCGCCCCTATTTTAGTACACCAACAACGGAGCATGCTTACGTGGGAACAGACAAGTTTCAAGGCTTAAGTGGGGGGCGGTTGGCATTTTTACCGCCTATAAGAGGCCAATAGATTCCTCCTTTCTTCCCCACACCTTCTTCAAGCCCCAGCCTTCCAATCTCTCAAGCTCTCTGTGCCCGAAAGAAAGCTTTCGTTTTCCTCACCGCCCCCACCTCCTCCGACCATGGCCTGATTCGGTTCCAAGGGCAAGTGGGAGGCCTCCTCCGTCACAGAGAAGGAGATAAAGGATCTCCAGAGCGCAGGGCACCTGGCCGCAAACATTGCGCACAGGCTCCCCGACGAGGGCCAAATCATCTCTACTCCGATGGCCGACGAAAGGGTCGTTTTCCTCCCTCATTTCCTTAGAGGGTTAGGTTTTCCACTCCACCCCTTTGTCCGGGGACTCATGTTCTATTACGGGCTAGATTTCCATGATCTAGCCCCGAACTCTTTCCTCCACATCTCGGCGTTTATCAGCATGTGCGAGGCTTTACTCCACATCCCCCACGTTTTGGCATATGGCTAAAAGTCTTCAATGTGAAGCCGAAGGTGGTCGATGGGCAACATGCAGACTACAGCGGGGCCATGATAAGCAAGCTGCCCAATGCCACATGGCCCAAAGGGGCCTTCATTGAGACCGTCAAGGTCTGGCAGCAAGAGTGGTTTTACATCGAGCCACACCGCACCAAGTGGGCGGCGATTCTGGAGTTCAGATACGGACCCCCCATGAGGCTCATTTCTTGGACCGCTAAGGGCCTCGACTGGGGGTCCCAGACGGAGGTGCAGACGCTGCAAACGCGCATCACCAACATGCTGAGCAAGAATGTCGGTCTCACGAATGTGGTGCAGATCATGCTCTTCCACCGCATCCTCCCTTGCCAACGCCAGACTTCCCCCATGTGGGAGTTCAATCCGGAGGAGCCGCGGACTCTGCAGCACTTCCTCGACATGATGCACGAGGGAATGTGGAAGTTGCTATTCAAGGCGCAGAAGAGATGGCCCATGGAGACCGAATACATCGGTCTTGACGCCGAGAATCCGACTACTCCTGTAAGTTATTAGTTTTCCGAAGACATGTCTGGTCTATGTTTTCAATCAATATGAATCTTATCAACCCATCTCTTTATAGGCTGGGTGAAGAAAGCGGAGCAGATCAAGAGTCCGGCTCCATTGCCCGAAGACCCAGTCACTCCCCAGCTGGAGGATATGCTGGTCCCGGTGCCCTACCAAGCGCTGGAGAAGAAGGGCAAGAAGAAGGACAAGGAGCCCAAGGGCGGGCCCCGCTGGAGAGGTCCTTCGGATGCTATGTCCGAAGAAACCGAGGTCGTCTCCTCTCACGAGGAAGACAAGGACGAAGAGGAGGAGGAGGAGGAGGAGGAGGAGGTGGTGGTGGAGAGCGACTCCCCTCACAAAACGAGGAGGAGGAAGAGGATGGTCTCTGAGAATGTGGAGGGGGCAACGCTGAAGAAGAAAAAGATCACCTTCTCGGTCAGTTCGTACTCGGAGTACGAACACAGCCCAAGGAGATCCCCCAGGGTTAAGCCCCTGGCTGAATTGTAAGTATAAATCCTTACTTGTTCAGTTTCTGCTTAGCCGCCTCTGTTATGTAAATTGTATTTTTGCCTACTTGTCAGCCCTCATGCGATATCCCGAACCCCTCGTCTTCGTCGGGGAATTCTCTAGCACCTGAAGAGGCGGAGAGTGACGGACCCTCGCGAGCACTCTCCCCTGCCATGGAGGACATCGAGGTGTTGTCCCAAAGGACCTCTCTTAGCCAAGGTGGGGCGAACGAGGCCGTCCAGAAGGCGCCCGGGGTTAATACCTCGAATGTCGCAGGGCAGGGCACGGCGACCCCCATGACCACCGAGGGTGGAGGGCCTTAATAGTTTGGGCCCTCGCCGAACACCGTCCCGGAGACCAATGCGGTTCCGGGTTCGGACCAACACCCCCCTTCGATAGAGGGGGAGGAGCAGCAGCTCCATCTGCGGCCTCTATTAATCTAGAGGTCGCTCATATTCTAGAGGAAGTGCTGCAATGCGCTTCTATCGTAGAGGAGCACTGCACCCTGATGGGTGCATTTATGGAAAAGGTTTGGTCTACGAAAAGTGGACTGAATGAAGCCTTCAATAGCCTACTGACGGGCTTTGAGGTGTGCGATGTAATTCTCTTACAAGTTTTTTATATGCAAGGTTGAACCCATGTATAGACAGTAGCCCCTGAGACTCTGTCCAGATTAGAACAATCCGGATAGAGGATCCCTGTACAAGTTAGTAATGTATATGCTATTATATTGGGCAGGCGTCCATGTTGGTGGCTACTTCCCAAGCCATAGAGGTTTCCGAGCTCAATCGGAAACTTAGATTAGCCGATGAGGAGCTCGACTGCGTCAATAAGCGGTGTGATGAAACACAAGGTATGTGGCACTTTTACATACCCAAAGTGATATGTGTGCTAATTGTTTAAACTTACTAAGTTTTATGACTATACTCATAGTTGGCGCAGCCGAGGTCGAGTCCCTCAAGAGCGCGCTTGCCCAAGCAAAAAAAGAGGTGGAGGTGAGCAGGGCGGCCGCGGACAAAGCGGCGAAGGAGTTAGAGGCGGAGCAAACCACCCGCCGCAGACATGAGGCGCGGGTGGGCGAGGTCAAACAGGAGCTCAAGGACGCCATAACTAAGTGCGAGTCCTGGAGCAGAAGACTTCGGAGCAAGCCTCCTAACTCACCAAAGCTCTCGAGAGCACGAAGGATGCCCGGGTTGAAGCCCAGGGCGCTCGCCAGGAGATCCAGGAGGTGTGGCAGATAGCGGCTGGTAAGGCCTTTCTTCTGCAGAGTTAATTTACAAGTAAGAGATACATCTTGCTGACCTGAGTTTGGAGTTCTCCAGACGCATTTTTGGATCTGCCAAGGAGTGTTGCTGACGCCGCAGAGTTCTTCCGAGCCGAAGAGGGGAGCTCGACGGAGAAGTTATTCTGGTCGTAGTACCTTGCACCAGAGCATCCGGCGCCCCTCAGCGATCAGCTGAAGCAGCTGACCGAGCTACACAGGGCGGCTGGACTGGCCATGAAGGATGTAATAGTCTGTCTTTGGCCAGCCGAGCCCATACCTAGTAGTTACTTCGGACTCGTGAAGCGGTTGGTCGATGCGCACCCTCGGATCGACACCATAAAGCGGTCGACCTGCATAGAAGGTGCCCGGATGGACTTCGCCCAAGACAAGGTGCAATGGGCGAAGATGAAAGCCACTAAAATTGCCACCGCAGGGCCGCCTGAAGGTAAGGATCACCGAAGGCCGGAGAGGTACTTCAACGAGGTCCTCGAGGGAGCCCGCATTGTAGAGGCTCAATGCTCAAAGGATATCATGTTTGAGTAGTGGAGTCGGGTTTGTAAGAACCATGTAAGGAACTCATAATGTGAAATGTTTATGCTTGCACTTTATGGTTTTGTTAGTTTATCCTCCTGTTTGGCCGTTTATTTTATAAGTCTGAAAGTTTACGAGTCGTCGACTTCTACCCCCAAGAAATATTACAGGGGTGTTCGGGAACGCATGTCCGCACTTTATCCAACGTCTTGGTACTATATAGGAGGCGTCTTGCGAGATGAACTAGGCAATCTGACTATGTGGCTTTATTACTTTCACTTAGACATAAGAGTCCATTCGTGGGGCTAAGTACTAGCCCCTGTTGCATGAATGGAAATCCAGATTACTATGCCTTTGCAACATGGCTGGTCAAATCCCAGCCCCTCGTATAACACGACATAAAGCGCGAACGATTTGTAGTATAACACTAAGACACCGAATCGCTGACCCGCTCTCGCTTATCATGACAGTCAGTTTTTGGCTTTCTCTACTGAGGTACTTAACCGGACAAACCAGAAATACAATCGCAGTAGTTCTCCCTTTGCTACCTTAGCCGAAGTTGCGGAACGTAAGGTGGCAAACACAGGAGCCGGGCAACCCAACTATAGACCAAAGACATGATTTGGAGCCGATGCATATAGTGCAATATCTGGGACGCCGAAGAGTTCCCTATAGGTGTTCGGACTTAAGAGTTTGCGGGGCTGAATACAACCCCTGGTATGAAGGCCGTGATACAACACGTATGTCAGTCGAAAGCAAGGAGGGAATACGAATTACGAGATAATATAAGGACTTGACAAAGGTGGTGATCATCTGCTTCCTTTACATCCTGATCAATATGTTGAGGCGTGTTTCGACACACAATGCCATTAATATTAAGGTCATGTTACATGCCTAAAAAAATTTACATAAGGGAAAGTCTAGCACAGGGCCTAAAAGTAATGGTTCGAACACTCCAGTGATGCCCTGCCCCACGTCTGCGCCATTTCTCCTTAGTAACAAATCCTTTGATATGAGTATTTGCTAGTTGGCCATAAAGAGGGGAAACACTAGCCTTGAAAGGATCCTTGATGCAAACATACTATAAATAGAGCTCTTAATGAACCTGTAGTGAAAAAATGTATAAGGTCCAAATAGGGTCAAGTCGTACTATTGACTTTTTCCCGCAGTGTGCCTCCGGTGTTGCCAAAGGTATTTTGAGTGCATAGTTATGTACGCGCGGTACGCAAGCCGCAACCTTATGGGGCAGTCGGATGAGGCCAAACTACTAATCGAGGTCCGGATCCTTCGAGTTATCGCAGTGATGCACAGACCGGACTCGTTTAGAGATGTTATTGGCTTTAATGTCCGACGAATTATTCGGCTTGATAAGGCCGCCATACACCTTAACTGGAAGGGCTGCGGTGTGCTCTTCAGTACGGAAGGAGCACTCCATATTTCCATTGACTGTAATAACGCCTTGTGGTGCGGGCATTTTGAGCTTCAAATAGCATAGTGCGGGACTGCGTTAAAGCGGTCAAAAGTAGTTCGTCCGAGTAGTGCGTGATAACTACTGCGGAAGGGGACGATCTCGAAGATCAATTCTTCACTTCGAAAGTTGTCTGGGGAGCCGAATACTACCTCTAGTCTTAATGAGCCCGTACAACGGGCCTCCACTCCGGGTATCACACCTTTAAAGGTAGTGTTACTAGGCTTGATTCTTGATGGGTCAATGCCCATCTTCCGGATAGTGTCTTGATAGATCAAGTTGAGACTGCTGCCGCCGTCCATGAGGACTCTAGTGAGGTGTGGTATCTGTCGATGATTGGATCAAGTATTAGGGCGGCCGAACCCCCATGATGGATACTGGTTGGGTGATTCCTTCGATCGAAGGTGATCGGACAGGCTGACCATGGATTGAATTTTGGGGCGACATGCTCTATGGCATAGACATCCCTTAGTGTGCACTTGCGCTCCCTTTTGGGAATGTGAGTGACATAGATCATGTTCACTATTTTCACCTC
>NC_041391.1:552869120-552892353 GCF_002162155.2 Triticum dicoccoides | reverse complement strand
GGACTGCTTTTGGCCCCCGGTGTTCGGCTGACGGGGCTCATCATCGTCCTCACTTGGAGGTCCCTTTCCCTTGTGTTCGGTGTTTATCTTACCGGCCTGTTTAAAAACCCAACAATTTATGTTGGTGTGATTGGCAGGCTTATCGGGTGGGCCATGAATCTGACAGTGCCTCTCAAGGATTTTGTCTAGGCTGGATGGACCGTCCCAGTTGCCTTTGAAAGGTTTCTTCTGCTGACCGAATTTAGAACCACTGAATCCGGCATTGACTGCCGTGTCATCTGCATCTTCATTGTTGCTCTGACGTTTGCTTTTATTGCGGCACAGTTTATCATTGCCATCCCTGGCCTCAGAGGTGTCGGGGTCACCAGAGTTGTTGCTTCTACGAGCCGTCCAGCTATCTTCACCTGCACAGAAGCGGGTCATAAGTGCAGTTAAGGCTGCCATGGTCTTCGGCTTCTCCTGCCCGAGGTGTCGGGTGAGCCATTCGTCTCATACACTCTGTTTGAAGGCCTCTAAGGCTTCGGCGTCCGGATAGTCCATGATTTGGTTCTATTTAATTAGGAACCAATTCCGAAGCTTGTGAGCCGATTCGCCTGGTTGCTGGATTATGTGACCCAAGTCATCCGAATCCAGTGGCCGGACATAAGTGCCCTGAAAGTTGGCCCGAAAAGCATCTTCAAAATCTTCCCAGGTTCCAATGGAGTTCTCTGGGAGGCTATTCAGCCAGTGTCGTGCTGGTCCTTTCAGATTTAGAGGAAGATATTTAATAGCATGGAGGTCATCTCCACGAGCCATATGAATGTGAAGAAGAAAATCTTCAATCTAGACGGTCGGATCCGTCGTTCCATCGTACTGCTCCATGTTCATGGGTTTAAACCCTTCCAGAAACTAGTGTTGCATTACCTCATCGGTAAAGCGCATAGGGTGTGCGGCACCCCTGTATCATGCGACATCACGGCGGAGATCGGATGACATCTGAATTTGGTGTTGATCCCGAATATTGTAATATTCATCACGCCAGACTTCATAGTCGTTATCTCGTGCTGGGGCATGACCTCTTGATCCATAGATTGATCTACTCTAACCGGCTTTATTGGCCAGGTCCCATTGCAAGTCATATGTGTAGCCCACAGGTGTTGTCTCCTTGCCTCTTCGGTGAGGGGGTGCGGGCTGGTGTTCGGCTTGATATGCCGCTTTATCCCGTCCATGTGGTGGTCAGTCTGGTTGATATGCATGATTGTATTTCAACGGTATTGGCTCAAGGGCTTCGCCTTAAATTGTGGCAGCAGCTTGCGCTTGCGGTAACTTTTGATGGGTCGCTCGGGGTCGTACTCTTTGGCGGCCAGGACCTTGGTCCACCTTTCATTGAGCGTATCTTGATCAGCTTTGAGCAGCTGTTGTTTTTTTTAGGCTCCGCGCTGTGGCAATGAGCTGTCGCTTAAAGCGTTCTTGCTCGAGTGGTTCCTCTGGGACGATAAAATCTTTGTCACCAAGCCAAACATCCTCTTCGGAGACTGGCATATAATTGTTGTCTTCCTAATCTTTGTGATCAGCGTGTTCGGGGCTATACTGACCCTCCTCCCTCTCATCCTGTTCGGATGTGGGCTCGATGGGGTGTTCGGGATCTTCGGTGTTGTCCAGAGTCTCATTTTCTCCGGTGCCGGCATTACTATCCTTTGCCCGACGCAATCGTCAGTGGCGCCGCTGACATTGGCACTCTGGTGGTCCATCGACGAACTTGTCCTCATCGGGATTCTGATTATCCTTGTCGTCCTTTTTATCAGGAGTGTCCACCATGAATACATCATAGGTTGAAGTGGCCATCCAATGCCCTGTGATGTGTGGGACTTGGCCTGATTCGACGTTGGCATCGTCGTCCATACCGTCGATGTCTTCGGACGCGTAGTCCAGCATGTCGGTTAAAAATCCTCGATAGTGGCTATAAAGTGGGTGGTGGGTGGGTCATAAAATTCCCTGCTCCTAACCCCCAGCCCATGCTGGGTGCAGTTCGGAGGCAAGGCTTCCGTAATGGCGAGAGATCGCATTAAGCGCAGTGCTTCGTCTAAGGGCGAAAGTTGTGTGGGAGTCTACGAATCTAGTGGGCTAAGTTCGGCGCCAGACACCTGATTGGGCCCGATCGACACAGACCTTGATGGTTCGGCACTGTCGTCCAGAGGCGAGTCCAAAACCGTATCTGGGTCTCCGGTCGGAAGTTCCATGGTAGAAGAGAGTCCAGAGGGGATGATTCTCCCGTTTTCGGATGATACTACCCACTCCGGATCTAAGGCCGAGGCGGGTGTGAGTGTTGACCCGTGGACGGGGTCTAAGAGCGGATCCGAAGAGCTTCCTTCATGAGGGAAAGGGCGGCAACTAAGTCCGCGAACCCGTCGAAGATCAGATCTCCTCGGATATCGGAGATGTAATTCAGGTTCCCAAACCTAATTTTGTGGTCGGGGCGTAACTGTCGACCTGCTCGAGGCGGCCGGTCAAGTTGGCATGAAGCACGTAGCCGCCAAACACAAAGACCTGTCCAAGGAGAAAGGTTTCCCTGGACGCAGCATCATCGTTCATGAAGAGGCTCTCCATCAATCCTTCTGTTGATGATACATCAGAGCTCTCAATGAAAGCACCAATGTCGGTGTCAAAACCGGAAAGTTTGGGGGGCCCAAGCTGTATGTCTCTGGATCGATGGCAACAATGATCAAAAGGACATAGTGTTTACCCACGTTCAGGCCCTCTTAATGGAGGTAAAACCCTACTCCTGCTTGATTATATCCGATGGTTATGAGGGTTACAAGAGTTGATCTACCTCGAGATCGTAATGGCTAAACCCTAGCTTAGCTAGCCTATCAATATTATGATCATGTCTTCGGTCTAAACCCTCCGGTTTATATAGATACCGGAGGGGCTTGTACAAAGTCAGTTTAACAGAAAGGAAATAGTATATCCGGACACCTAAACTTGCCGTTCACGCATACGGGAGTCCTAACCGGACACGAGTAGTGGTCATCTTCCTTGTATCTTGACAACCCATTAGTCCGGCCCATATCAAATAGACTGGACGTCCGAGGACCCCTTAGTCCAGGACTCCCTCACCCCCAGGCATTTTTTGGCACCAGCGGTCAAAAATCGGCCCAGTCGCGCCCCCAGCAGCCTGTGTTTCACCGGTTTGGGCCGAAACTGGCGCCAGCAGACCCAAGCCGAACCTAGCGCGTTAGGGACGCCTGGGGGCTCCGAGGGACACATTTTAGGCGCGAAGGGGGATGGGCCCGCCGAGTCAGCAAGACACCGCTTCATCATCCTCATCGCCCCGATTCCCGCAGGAATCAATGCCAAGGTTGACGCGCTGCCGCCGGTCAGCCTCCATTGATGCCTCACGGGCGGCACAGTGAAGGTGCCACCGACGCGCGTCCCGCCCCCTCCCGCCATGCATCGCCCGGCATGCAAGATCTTGCTGCCCCGCTGCGGCTATCAAAGCCAACCTCCCCGCCGGGCAGCCACACATCGCCTCGCATCACCACACAAAGCAACACACCCCCCTTCCCGCCGACGAGCAATGGTTGAGAGGTACCCAAGCGATGGATCGGCGGTGAATGGCTTCGGCCGCCGCCATCTCCAAGATTCGGAGACGCGCCTCCTCTATGAGGCTGAATATCCAGCGCCCCCAGACATGCATGTGTCCGGGTCGTGGAAGTTGAGCGTCGGCGGTGTCCCGGTGCCACTGGTGCCGGGCTAGACGGCGGGCCGAGATCGCCTGCATCCGCTCGCCGCTGACGGAGGCGCAGCGGAACAAGCCAAGGTACTCCGCCGACAGCCACATGCTATGGATGATGTACTTCGAGCGCCGCCGCGAAGACCAGATGGACCGCACGAGTGGTGGGGCGCGCCCGACCGCACCCTCGAGGTTGTCCTCGACCACATCAAGGCCAGCAACACACCGCGCTTCAAGTACCCCCCGTGGCTATCCTTCTCTCGCTGCCACGGCAGCTCCTGGACGCCGCGGTGAATGGATTCGGGGGCGTCCTCCTCGTCGGGCTCCGGCTCGCTCTCCTCCAGCTCGCCGGCGCTCCGCCCCGTCAAGCCAGAGCCGAAAGAAATGCTGCTTTGATGCCACACCCACAGCGGCGCCCTCGTCATTAGCGAGGGTGCCAGCCCTTCCCCGCGCTTCCTCCGCCTCCGACCGAAGCTATAGCCAGGGCTGCTCCCCATGAAGCCGGAGCACGCTGACATGGTCGCCCCCGACGACGCGACCGCCCTCAAGTGGGCGAGGGAGGACTACGTTCGTGAGCAGGTTCTCCGCCAGCGCCGGCATATGCAGAGCTCCATGCACGGCACCGCAGACGCATGGAGGGCGGCGTCATCATCCTCATCATCGAGGGTGGCACTGATGGTGAAAGTGCCATCAACACCAGCCAGCCATGTCGGGACTTTTTTCACTTGTGGAGCAGTATCCTTGGTCCTTTTTTTGTTGGAACTCTCTGGCAAGTCATCAACAGGCGCAACGTACTCCGAAGAGGTACGCTTCCCGGATTCCTTGCTAGTGTCCTTGCTATCCTTTTTCTTTCCTCTGCTCTCCTTGGCGGGAACTGCTGCTGCCGCTACCTCTGCCGCGGCCGCGTCCCGGTACATCTTGTCCACGCAAATGATTGCGCCCTTCTCATCTGATGGAATGGAAATGACTCCAACTAGCCTAGGCATCTTCAAGGTATTGTAGGCGTAGTGGGATGCCACCATGAATTTAGCCAGGGCTGGTCGTCCAAGGATCCCATTGTACGGGAAGGGGAGGTCGACCACATCAAACACAATCTTTTCCGTCCAATAGTTCAACTCCCCTCCAAATATCACAGGCAATGTGATCTTTCCCTTAGGATGACTCCTGCCGGGATTAAATCCTTAAAACGTGTCGGTGACCTCTAACTCCTCTTCTGCTATCTGAAGTCTGCTGATAACCTTTGGGGAAATCAGATTCAACACGGCCCTGCCGTCCACCAACATCTTAGTGACCTTGAGGTTGCAAATTGTTGGAGAGACCAACAATGGCAAACACCATGCTGCAGTGGTACGGTCAGGATGATCCTCTTCGTCAAGGATGATGGGTGTGCGTGACCATTTGAGTGGTTTCCGTGCCTCTGGCGCTGGTTCCACGACAATGACCTCACGCGCCCACCGTTTGAGTTGGCAGTGAAAGGCATGCAAGGATGCACCCCCGTCAATACACAGGGAGTTAGTGGCCTTCTAAAACTCTTGCTCACTGGTTTCCCCTTTATCCCCTCTACCACTCTCATCATCATAGACTTCCTTCTCTTGACCTATGGCGGGTTTTCCTTTGTTCCGAAGTGGTTTGCCAGCACAATTTGCTTCACCGCCTCGACCCTTACCGCCAGCGATCCACTAAAAAAAAGACACATCCATGACATTTTGGGCCGAACGAAAAAAAATTGTCATACTTATGACACTTCTATCATGATAATTGTGACAAAACCCGGTATCATCATAGATGTGGTGGGCTCCTACTTCTATGACAAAAAATCATGACAGAAATGGGCTTTTCGTCCTGGGCGAGCCGGAGACGCAGCTGCATGACATTCTTTGGGCCATGAAAGAAAAAACTGTGGTAGAAGCGAGGTTGAGGAAAATTTTGGCGAGTTCCCGGTTATGGTGGGTGGTCGGGGGCCGAGCGATGCACGTTTCTCTCATATACGTACACGCGTGTGTGCGAGGCATTGGGCTGTAACTGAACCCGAGTGAGGCATTGGGTTCTAACTGAACGCAAGCAATTGCACTGCAGGCTACGCGTTACTAAACCCGATCGATCGATCGTTGGCTGTTAACTGAACCTGATCGAGCGATTCCTTCGCTACTGCTGCTAACTGAAGCCAATCGATGCTGCCTCTGGATGAACACTGAGTGTTGCTGGGGGGGTTGGATGAACAGTGAGCGGTGGGGGTGGATGAACAGGACCCCGTGGTGTTGCCTTTGGATGAACAGGACCCCGATCGATCGAGTCGGTTGGGGCTGGATGAACAGGACCCCGTGGAGGGCTGAATGAACAGGACGACCCCGTGGAGGGCTAGATGAACAGCAGAAGGTGGAGGGGTGGATGAACAATAGCCTGTGGAGGGGTGGTTGAACAGGAGCCCCTGGAGAGGGGTGGTTGAACAGTAGCCGATGGAGTAGCGCGTGATGGAGGCTGGATGAACAGGAGCCCATGAATGAACAGTCGCAGGTGGAAGCTGGAGGAGGTCGACGGTGGATGAACAGTAGCCTGTGGAGGCTGGAGGAGGTCGACGGTGGAGATGAATGGTATCCCGTGGAGTCCCTTTTTGCGGTATGCCACACCCCTCATGATGAACAGGAACCCCATTTGGATCGTAGCGCTCCAACACAAGTACGTTTCCTCCGTTTTGTGGTACACCACACCCCTCCCAATCAACAGGACCCTATTTTGACCGTAGGAGGTCCAACACAAGTCCGTTTCCTCCGTTTTGCGGTATACCAGACTACTCTCGATGAACAGTATCCCGTTTCGAACGTGTCCGGTCGAACACAAGGCCGTTTCCTCCGTTCTGCGGTACGCCAGGCCTTGTTTCCATCGGCTGCTCCATCCAAGCCGGTTGGCTCCCATGCGTTCCGTTGCCTCCCCATGAACACGACGCATTCCGTTGCCTCCCGATGAACACGAGGCATTTTGTTGCGTCCCCATGAACACGTCGACGATGCAGTTTCTCCGTTCTGACCCAGCCATGTACACGAGCCCTGGCCATAAGTATGCGGAAGTAGGCGTTCAAGACCCCGCCTGTATGTATGTACGTGGCCGTATTTACTTTCTTGCACCCTGGCCGTTGTACGTACGTGTACATGCTACGTGCACGCCTCTACTACGACACACGCACGCCTCTACTACGACACGTGCGCGCCTCTACGTCGACCAGTATGTACGTACACATTGGCGACCAAAATGACAACGCTACATACGCTTTGACCAGGTGGGTCCCGACTGTCAGGCACTTCCTTGCATGCGAAGATGTCCCCGGTGGGTTCCAGCAGTCAGGGGGCGAATTGTTTTTTTTTTGCCCGGACGCACTTCCTTGCATGTGAAGATGTAGCTGGTGGGTCCCAGCAGTCATGGGGGAAATGTTTTTTCGTGAAATACGGTGGCCCGACCAGTGGGTCCCCGCTGTCAGGTGGAGGAATAGTTATTTTACGCGTAATAAGGAGGCACTTCCTTGCAGCCGCCGTGGACCCAGCTGTCAGCCTCTCCACGTACAGTACTCTTCCGATGGAAGTCATTCCTTGACCACGTTGACCACGCCGCACCGAGAGCACCAAGGCGGTGGACGACGGCGAGGCCTAGGAAGGGGACAACATGGAGCCGGGGAAGACGCGACAGTGGAAGCCCGCGCGGAGAGGAGTACGAGGGTTCACTGGTTCAGCTACGGTGTGAGGCTGTCGTCGCCACAGGGCCTGGCCAGTGGTGGGAATAGTAGGGTGCGGTGAGGCCTCCGCAGCAGCACAGCCGGCCACGGGAGCAGGAGCATGCGGCACGACCGGCGCTGCTTTGGGCGGCTGGAGCAAGAAGACCAGAGGTTGAAGAAGCACTACAGCCGTTGGATGGACATCGTACAGTCACTAGAGCTAGAATCGTTCATACTGACTAATTTGACAAAGCCCTCCATCCCCGTCAACTTAGTAGGCCCACAAGTCAGCCTCCCACTAAGGAGGGTCCCAGCTAGCAGGGGGAGTATTCGTTTTTTTGTGCGTAATAAGGAGGCACTTCCGATGGGTCCGAGCTGATACAGGGGGGAACGTTTTTTTGTGAAATACGGTGGCTCCTCCGGTGGGTCCCAGCAGTCAGGGTGGCAACGTTTTTTCGCAAAATACGGTGGCCCGTCCGGTGGGTCCCTGCTGTCAGGTGGAGGAATAATTATTTTGTGCGTAATAGGGAGGCACTTCCTTGCGGCTCCCGTGGACCCAGCTGTCAGCCTCTCCACGTACAGTACTCTTCCAATGGAAGTCGGTCATTGACCACATTGACCACGCTGCGCCGAGAGCACCACGACGGTGGACAACGGCGAGGCCTAGGAAGGAGACGACGCGGAGCCGGGGAAGACACGACAGTGGATGCCCACGCAGAGAGGTATACACGTCAACTTCTTTTTTTAGGGGACGCGTCAACTTAGTAGGCCCACAAGTGTGTGGCAGAGAACTTATAGCCCATTTTCCGATTTGTAAGAATGTACAACCCATTTTTGAATTCTAATAGAATTTACTATAGCCAATTTACAGTTTGTTAAAACTACAACCCATTTTCTAGCTAGGACAACGATTAATAATTTCAACCAACCGTTCAAGACAGAATTCAATAAAATCTCCCACATTTTGATGGGATCCGAAATATTTTTATCCCGAAATTTCTAGTCAGATTAAATATAAATTTGTATTACGTAAAAATCCAACGAAACATTGCACGTGCAACAATTAAAAATTAAGCTTTTCAAAATCCATAAATAATATTTTAGAAATTAATTTTCTGTTTGGCGCATTTTTTTATAGTTACTGCCCAGTTTTTATAATTACATCCCATTTATTATTTTTAAAGCCCATTTTCCTGTTAAGCCTAATGCATCCCTCCTAGGAAAGATTTGCAGCCCAGCGGGGTGGAGAATAACAAGTTGACCCTGCCTGGGTATTCCTCAAAAAAACGTATAGCTGGGCTAGCCATTTTCATCTTGAAAAAAATTAATATCTAGGCTGGATATCTGGCCTGTGCTAGACGGGCCATAGCCCGCCCAATTAATACCCTGCTCTCCTCTGAACAACAACGAAAACATCGCCAAGAAAAACTCTACAGTGCTCACGCCTCAAAAACACAAATACTGCTCGAGCTGCTTGGTCCCAGCTGTCGGCCGCACCTTGTGCAATTCTCTCGTTTATATTGACTACATAGGTTGACAATGGTGTGGGACCGTGATGTCAGGAAACCAGGAGGAAGAAAAAATATATAGTTGTAATAAGGAGGCACTTGCGTACGTACGGCTATGGCCCTAGTGGGTCCCTACTGTCATCCAGTCAAAATAAAGTCATCTCCTGAATCCTCATGTTCATTGACCATGTTTACAATGCTCGGCGCCATGGCAAGCGCAACAACTCGAAGGACGACAGAGAGGGCCTCGCGGGCCCTACGGATGGTCTGATATAGCGCTTGTTGCTCATTCAGGAAGCCAGGATCATCGGACACCTATGAGCACCTTCGAGAGACTGAGACGACATGAAACAGTAAGGATGCGCTTGGGAGCTTTTGTTTATTTCACACATGTATTAAGATACAAGTGTAATTTACTCGTCATCGGAAACAATGCGTAAAATACAGGCGTAATGAAACCGAGGGCCCGAGGTCTGTAAGTAAAACCGGCGGGTTACGCGTGTAATTTGAGAGACTAGTGTATATTTTACTAGTCGAAATCGACCAACCAAGCAATTCGCCTGAGACCATCTGCTTTTATTTACAAGCGTCAGTTTTACAAGCGGTTTTGGTTGGAAAACGATGATCCAATCATGGCCTAAGATGATGAGTTGGTCGGAAGATCATATGTTTTCACGTCTAACCTACCCAACTTGTCGTATAGGCTATGAATGAAACATAAGACGATGAACTTCTTAAGCACGGAAATAACAGAAAAAGATGATCTTCTTAACAAGCAAATCACTGGCATTAGATCGACATGCAAAACAATATGAAGCATTATTCCCAGGAGGCATGATGAACAGCTTGTGATGCCGCATGCCACAACATTGCAAGCTCAACTTTGCAATCAAACACAAGGCCTGACATTACATAGGCAATATTTAGAACAAACTCTTAACACAGGAATATCTCAGCAGAGTAACTATTTACTTCTAAACTGAACACAGGAATAGAAAAAACCATCAACGCTGCTCACAACAAAGGGCGTCCCACTCAAAAATATCAAATGCATGTCTTCTGGCTAACATCAATGAGCAAATTTTGACAAGGTTTTCCAATTCCAATATATTAAACTAATGTATTCTTGCTAACATCAATGATTAAACTTTGACAAGCTTTTCCCAAAATATGTAATGCCTATGATCATGGAATCCTGTCACGGCTTCTTGTACTTGTTTGGGCACTTTTTGCCCAGTGCACTCCATGTGTTGTAGAGTTTCCTATGCTCTCTACAGACTAGTCATGTCACCAGCATCTACTAATACTCTGTAAAGCTTCTCGGTCATTCCTACAAACAGTTTGCCTTGGACACATTGGCTCCTTTTGTGCAGTTCAACTAAAATCAAAGTCGGAATAAAACCGAGCTTTAATTTTGATATCCCTGTAAGCAACAATAGGTATAAGGGAAACAATTATTGAGAAATAACGGTTGATGACTTGTACTCCCAGAAGAAAAGCATATACTGATCTACCTTACCTTAATGGGAAACAAAGCAGGAGAGCAGTAATTCTCCTTTAGCGTGATTCATTCATATTGACTGAGACATTATTTTAACAATGCCTTGTTTCAACATGTATAAAGAACGACAAAGCAGAAAAGTACCATTCCTAAAACAATGCGACTGATTCATTTTAACAGAGACATTATCTTAACAATACCTTGGTTAAACATGTAGAAAGAACTACAAAGCAGGATAGTACCATTCCTAAAACAATGCGACTGATTCATTTTAACAGTTGCAAAAAAGGAATCAATTACTGGCCAATAAAGGAGGATGAAACATGCAGCCACAAAAATGGTATTCCCGCCAATCCCTAACAAGTGTTGTAGTTTTGAACTAAGATTCAGTAGTTAATTAATTCTGAGAGTGGCATTGCTTAATTTTACCAGCGGCATTAGATTAACAAAAAGCATGAACAGTTCCAGGGGAGAGTGGGTGCAACAACAGCATGTGCTTCCATCTACTTATAAAGGGGGTGATGCAGAGTTTTGTTGTAACAAAGAAACAAGCATCATGTCTGGGTTGGAACAATTTTTGCTCACTTAATGGTAAAAGACAACAGTTCAATAGCTTCAATTCAACATTTATCGAAAACAGTACCAATATAAGTAGCACAACATCTCAAAGCACACTGCACCATCATGTGGATGAAAGTCGGTACTGACCTTTCTTGACCAAGATTTGAAACAGCTCGGGAGGAGGATTTGAATGAAATCCCAACACATATATGAAAATCCGATCTCCTTTTGTGCAATTCCACCTAAATTAAGCAAAGTCGTCAGTGTGACATTCAAGTTGAACTGCACAAAACACTCTTAAAACATAAGTGTTTCGCATAACGAAGCAAAATGTCGCAATAGCAACAAGTTGAATAGATATCCCTGTTTAAATAGAGGCAAAAAAGGAATCAATTACTGGCTAATAAAGGAGGATGAAACATGCGGCCACAAAAATGGTAATCCCGCCAATCCCTAACAAGTGTTGCAGTTTTGAAATAAGATTCAGTAGTTAATTTTGAGAGTGGCATTGCTTAATTTTACCAGCGGCATTAGATTAACGAAAAGCATAAACAGTTCCAGGGGAGAGTGGGCGCAACAACAATATGTGCTTCCTTCTAGTTATAAAGGGGGTGATGCAGAGTTTGTTGTAACAAAGCAACAAGCATCATGTATGGGCTGGTCCCATTTTTGTTCACTACTTAATGGGAAAAGACAGCAATACAATAGCTTCAATTCAACATTTATTTAAAACAGTACCAATACAAGTAGCACAACATCTCAAAGCACACTGCACAATCATGTGGATGAAGGCCTGTACTGACCTTTCATGAGAAGACCAAGATAAAATACGAATCTACCAACACGAATAGGAAATCCAATCTCGTTTTGTGCAGTTGCACTAAAATCAAGCAAAGTGTTTCGCATAGCAAAGCAAAATGTCACAATAGCAACAAGTTGAATAGATATCCCTGTTTAAACAGAGGCAAAAAAGGAATCAATTACTGGCTAATAAAGGAGGATGAAACATGCGGCCACAAAAATGGTAATCCCGCCAATCCCTAACAAGTGTTGCAGTTTTGAAATAAGATTCGATAGTTAATTCTGAGAGTGGCATTGCTTAATTTTACCAGCGGCATTAGATTAAAAAAAAGCATAAACAGTTCCAGGGGAGAGTGGGTGCAACAACAATATGTTCTTCCATCTACTTATAAAGGGGGTGATGCAGAGTTTGTTGTAACAAAGCAACAAGCATCATGTGTGGGTTGGTCCCATTTTTGTTCACTACTTAATGGGAAAAGACAGCAATACAATAGCTTCAATTCAACATTTATTTTAAAAAGTACCAATACAAGTAGCAGAACATCTCAAAGCACACTACACAATCGTGTGGATGTAGGCATGTACTGACCTTTCATGAGACCACCATGATAAAATACGAATCTACCAACACGAATAGAAAATCCAATCTCGTTTTGTGCAGTTGCACTGAAATCAAGCAAAGTGTTTCGCGTAGCGAAGCAAAATGTCGCCATAGCAACAAGTTGAATAGATACCCCTATTTTAACAGAGGCAAAAAAGGAAATAATTACTTGCCGATAAAGGAGGATGAAACAAACGGTGACAGAAAGAAGCATCTAACTTATCTTGATGGAAAACAAAGTAGGATAGTAGCATTTCTAAAACGGTTGCATTGATTCATATTAACAGAGACATTCTCTTAAAAAAACATTCGTTAAAAAAATGTAATTTACTTTTAACAGTGTCATTGCTTCAATTTTCTGGCGGCATTCTTAGATTAACAACAACAAAATAGTTGTATGGGACATGCCAGCACCATGTGCGTCCACACGTATAAATGGGTGATGCAGAGTATGTATCCAAGCAGCATATCTGCGTTGGTCCCATATTTGTTCTCTTTGAACCTTTTTCTTATGTGAAGGCAGCAAATATAGTCCTACACAAACTACCCGACCCCCCAATTTCTTTCCCTTTTCAACAAAGAGATCGGTTCCTTATAGATGTGTGTACTGGGTTACCCCTTTTTTCCCTTTTCGACCAACAAAGCGGCTGGATAGCCAGTCTATACTACTTTTCGTCCCTCCTTTTCTCATTGAACCACGTCCTAGATTCATGATCCACCCCACCGCACCCTTCTTTCCTCTTTGAACCAAGACCTATATTTGACTATAGATCAAAAAAGATCCACATGCAGCTAGAGCAATGACGGTTTCAAAGAAACTTATACATTAGGGTCGTCGGGATGTGGCAAGGCGTGCAGTGGGAGGCCGGATCTGCCCACACTAGGTACGGCAGCGAGGAAGAAGGGGTCGGTGGCCCTCCCGCATAGACGCTGGGTGAAAGAGAACAGCGCAGCAGGCAGTGGATTGCCTCCCTCACCGAAGCTGCACCTCCTCCCCTTCTCGGTGCGACGGGGTCCGGACGCCTCCTTCACCAGCTGTGAAGGGGGAGAGAGAGACAAGAGGCAAACTCAGTCCTGTTTAGATCTGGTGAAGAGAGGGTGAGAGACTGTGAATATAGCAAACCCTAGCAAAGGAACATTGAGCCTCCAGCGTGTATATATATAGATGTAGTGCAGCGAGAGTGTGGAGAGTACGAACCCTAGCGAACAAGCGCTGAGGCTCCAGCTTATATATATACTGTAGTACGGACTGAGCTCTGGTGCCTTAACTGCACCGACTTTTGGGTGTATGACAGGTGGGCCAGCCACATTTTGGGCCCACCTGTCATAAACTCAAAGGCAGGTGCACTAAAGTCAATGAAGCTGCGTCCATATAGTACTCGTGTATCTAGACTAATATATAGTGGAGTGGTTTTCTTATTCTCTCCATAACAATCATTTTAAATTGTGTAAGTACGAAACAAAACTCTTTATTTAACGTACCAGCAAAGAAAACTACTACTCTCTCTGTTCCTAAATATTTGTCTTTCTAGAGATTTCAACAAATGACTACATACGGAGCAAAATGAGTGAATCTACACTGTAAAATATGTCTATATACATTTGTATGTGGTAGTCCATTTCAAACCACTTGAAAGACAAATATTTAGGAATGGAGGGAGTACTTCCGATGAACTAATGATCAACGCGTCCTGGTCGCACTTCTTGTCCTTCACATGCAGTACACTACCCTCCCTTAAGTGAACAACCACACGTGCACCAAATTATCGAAAACGTGTGAGAGTCTGTACAAATAAAGAATTTTAATTTCAATTATCGTAAAGGTTTGAGAGTATGTACAGTGTGCCCTCTCTAATAATTATGGTTTGTTGTTTTCAGCCTAAACTTGGTCAAACTTTACAAAGTTTGACTTCAGTCAAATCTAATATGCGGAGTAAATAAAAGTGGAGGGCTACTACGTCCATCCGGGTTTTTAGTCCACACCATTTTTTAATCAAAGTTAATAGCTGGACAAATAAAATTATAGGGAGCTGGAGACAAAGTTGTGAGAAGGCATAGAAATCAATACAAAACTTATGCTCTTAGTACCAACGTTGATCCTTCTTCGAGGAAACATTTGGTTCATAGCCAATTGTGTGATAAAATTGCACCAACGTGAAAGATGACTGTGTCTCCAACGCAACCAAGGTGAACTGACGAAGGATATCATCTTTGTGGATAACAAGCAAAGAGCACTGATGGAAGGCAGCTTGTTTTTCATTGAAAATCGATCAGCTTCACCAGCCGATGCAAGCATGAGGCGCAACCATGAGCATCGATAGGTCATCATGGTGATGCATCATCCATTTGGCATCAAGTTTGGCTGAGGCACCAATGAAGTTCGACAAATCCTCACTATGGTCTGTTTCTTCTCAGTAATCAACCTCGAGGAAGGAAGAACCACATGACAGAAGACAGTGAGGCGGAACAACAATGGCATCCAATTTTGTGCAGTTCCACTAAATTTGAGGAATAGATGCCCGGGTATGGAGATACACATCGTTGTTTCCAAAAATATAAAAAAGGGATATAGTGTTGTTACTTTGTTTTACAACATTAACAATGACATCTCAATTGTCAATAAGAATTAATGAAAAGTACACCAACAAACAGAAGCATCATGATTATCTTGATGGGAACTAAACCAGGATACCTAAGAAAAAAAAAGCATTTCTTCATTTAACCAGTGATAGTATTAGATTAGTAGCAGCAATAGGAGCATATGGACAATGACCGCACAACCACCATGTACTTTTTGTCGAAACAACATGTATACCTCCACTGAGGCATAAATCGGGACAACTTTTCGAGTGGCATTTCCTCTATAATAGTAGGTGATGTTGGACCAGCCGACAAACCCTAGCTACTATACATGGGGAGCTGGGGGGTAGTCGCATAGAAGAAAACCTGCATGCAGCGACCTGGGGAGCTAGACCAGTACAAGAAGTTATACCTCAGGTGGGCGAGATGTCACTTAGGCAGGCAGGCGGGATGTGCCCACACGACGGTAGCGAACAAGGGTGTGGAGGACCTTCGTCCGTGCTAGCACCGGCTCCGAGAGGACGGTGCGCATCGGCTTCCTCCATCGCCGACGGCGACAACGTCAACGCTGAACCTCCTCACCTCCCGCAGCAGACGGGATTCGACCGGATCTATGACCACCGGTGAGGAGAGAGATAGAGTGGACACTGTCATCTTGTTTTGATATGGAGAGGGTGAGAGAGCAAGACACGAGAAACTCTATCAAACAAGAGGCTATAATGGAGTAAAAAATCTCTCCATAGTAGTGGTTTTAAATAGAATACACGCGTTCCCGGAAAAAAGAAACGAAAACTGGCGGACAATTTTTAAACATACCAAGAAAGAAAACTCGATCAAAAGCACGCCCCCGCTTCCAGGTCGCGAGAGTCGTCGCGCACACACACATAGACATAGACATGCATATCTGTGTTTACGTAAAATTCCATTTCCATATCCATATCCAATCATATTTGTCCAACTGGCACATTATTTACATTGTTAATTATATACACAGCAATATTAACGTACAACATCTCTTGTTTGCGGCCGTCCGGACCGCTGGCACGGCCGCTCCTGACCAACCCGAACCATCTTCATCACCCGCGCGTGCTTCCCGCCCGAAACGGTCAGTGACGCATTCATGCCCGGCTAGAGCGGATGCGACCTCTCATTGGCGCCAGCATTGAAGCGGCGCGCCGGCCGAGAGAGCATCGCTCGCGCCGCTTCCTGGTGCACGCGACTGCTCTGCGTTCAAAGGTCGCAATAGCCGGCCACAACATGCATGTAAAAAGTTCTTGGGAGTCCATGCTACAGCTAGTTGTCCTCCACCAACTCATCAATCTCTTCCAATAGTGCTAGTACTCCATGGCGTGATCCAACGACAGCAGGCGGGAAAGTTATCGTATATTGGTTTGCGATGAGTGGCATGCCGAGTGACCGTGTGGGGTCGAGCCATGGAGGAGGGTGAGACACAAACGCGACAGACGTGATTTAAACATTGGTTTTTCTCGATGGCGCGATTTTCATTCCTACTCCAAGGTTGCCCCGTTACAACATTCCATCAATTACAAAGGAAAACTAACACGCATGCTGATGCATCTCAATGATTCACAGATCATAGCCAATATTTACTTCACAACTAAAGACAAAAGTTGTGAGAGCGTGTACGAAAGAAAACTACTGATGGGGTCACTACGACTTAAACCCTAAACCTAAACAGGATTTAATTTCCTAGCTAGGTAGAACCTGTTGAAGGAAAGACGGCCGGCACCCTCAGATCATATGATGCTTTTGTGTAGTTCCACTAAAATTGAGATGAGCATCCCTGATGGAAAAGTTATTGAAGAAGTGTGATTAGAATAATAGTACTGGCACTAGTTCATGAGAAATAAACTCATCACAAGTACGTAGAAGCCAGTAGAAGTAGAGAAAGATCGGCATGGAGATGGAGCTACGTGGGGAGCTGCGGCAGTGGAGCAAGCCGGCTCCAAAAGGAAGATGTACTACCTGGGACGTTGGGCTGTAGCTAGAAGGGCGGTTGGGACACGGCACATGCCCATACCATGGTGACCCCCGATTGGGACGCACCGACTGTGGGTTTTCTCCCTCGCCGATGTCGACCACGTCTGCAGAACATTGTTCCCTTCCCCCAGCTGCGGAGTCAGGCCGGATATGTGACCAGCGGTGTGGCCACCATCGTTCTATGCTTGTGAAGAGAGCAACCCAAGCAAGCAGGCTTGTAGCTTAGGCTCCTGCTAGTGTATATATAGTGGGTTTTTTTCCTCTCCATATCAACCATTTTATATTGCGCACATGTCATTAAAGAGTGAAATGATGGTTGCTTCTTCCGACTAACTTACCGTGTGATTTGACTGCTCCTTAGTGGCCCCTATACGTACTCCCCCTATGTGTATGCAACAGTCACACGTACACATGGACACAAAAATGCGCGACGCCCTTAATGCATGCATGTTCGAGCACATGACGGAACACACACGGTCATGCTCAAGTGCTCAACCTACACATGCATGCACACACATACTCTGCCAGGGTGAGCTAGTGATCGTATAAACACTAAAAAATGTATATATTGAGCACCATGAGCGTATTATGAAGTCCACTGACCGTATTTTTACAAATATACAGTGACAGACAGTGTATTTATCTCGTCTGAAATTAAGCCATATTAACCGGAGATGAGGCAGTACGGACTAGCATTACTTTGTTGTGTCCCGTCAACTTGCTGAACAAGGAGAAGCTTGCAGGACGGGAGAAGCTTGTGTGCGGTGGCTCGCGGGACAAGGAGAAACTTTTGACTAATGCAAGCTCTCCCTTGCTCAGGCGGTGGACATGCAACAGTTAATTCGGTGTCAGATTGCCAGAAGCATACACTATACTAGTACTATTATTGTTCGACTTCCCGAAGAGGCGAACAGCCAAGCGCAAAGTTTACTAGTACTAGTACTACTACTATAGTCTATAGAGGTATGTACTATACTAGTACTAGCAACCGGATGGTGGAGCGTCTGCAGTCTTATCATATTTTTAAAATGTGATAAAGCAATCTTCAACACATTTCGTTCTCTTCGAGGGTTCTTGCTTGTGATAATGGAAGTTGATTGCATGGAACACTCGCCACAATTCTCGCTTAATTCTGGCTCATATCCTGTTACAAATAGGAGCACTCAGTAATATTTCCTCTTTTTTTGTTATTCAGCATGTAAACCTTGCGGCACATCTTTGTGCGAATCGTGCTTGCTGCACTTTGAATGTGGCCGAGAGCTGGCTTGATGAAACACCTCGCTTCCTACTTCTTTTTTTGCGGGGTACCTTGCTTCCTAGTGACAAGTGTCTTGGCTGGTCATCCTAAGAATGCTTATATATGAATAAAGTTGTCTCATTAACTCGCAAAAAAGTTTAAGCCATATTAACTGGAAAGGAGGGAGTATGGACTAGCACTACTTTTTGGTGTGTCCCATCAACTGACAGAATGAGGAGAAGCTTGCAGGATAGGGTGAAGCTCGCTTACGCCTTTTGACTAATGCAACCTACCCTCGCCCGGGAGGTGGACATGCATCAATCCATTCGGCATCAGATTGTCAGAGGCATACACTGTAGTACCCAACATGCGGAGTACCATCATTGTTCGACTTCACGAAGAGGCGAAGAGCCAAGCGCAAGGTTTAGTACGAGTAGTACTACTACTAGAACCGCATGGTGGAGCATCTGTCTAATAAAGTACACGTTTATTCCAGAGAAGGGTGAAAAATGGCAGCCCAACATGTAATGATGATATCGATCAACCATGCTCGAATATATCTTGGCCTCCGTGCGAGCCCGTCTGTGTGTTCTCGCTCCTCATCTCTCTCAAGGAACGGGGGGTTGGCCATTTTGCTGTCAATTGAGATCAGTTTGCTCACACTCCGGTCCCACATGTCAGTGATATGCCAAGAGGAGGTGCGTTAACCGACTGGCCATACGCGTACTTGGTTTTGCACCTTCATACTACTCCTCCCTCTATCACAGTTTACAGGGCGCGCTTCATTATGATGCATTTCTCTCAATGCATTTCCACCACCAGAGAGACTTTAGATGCATTTGGTTTAATGCTCAATTAATTTGGGCGTGGTAACCGCAGTCAAATCCACAATTTTCTCTCGATGTACTACTATAGAGTGGAGTAAGTGCATGCATGTGTGTACCTGGGGTGGAAGCACTGCATGCATGTGTGTACGCATTATTTCCTCTAGTAACAGACGCCGTGCTATAACTACCAATGCTATTTTTCAGGCCGATCGCTAGTCGCCTTGGTCCTAGAGATTCTTTGTTTTTCTGAAGCGCGCACTATAAACACTGATGGATGGAGTAGTATGAGCGGATTCAAAGAAGAGCGTATTGATGGTTCCTTCTTCCGAGCAACTTACAGTGGGAAAGGTGGGGCTTATGATTTGACTGCTCATTACTCAATATTAATGTGGCGCAACGACCGGGCTGAGTCTCCCATGCGGTTGTGCACTACCCCCTCAGTTCTTAAATATACTCCGGAGTATTTGTCTTTCTAGAGATTTCAACGAGTGACTACTCAAATATTTGTCTTTTTAGAGATTCAAATGGACTACTACATACGGATGTATATAGACATATTTTAGAGTGTAGATTCACTCATTTTGCTCCGTATGTAGTCACTTGTTGAAATATCTAGAAAGACAAATATTTAGGAACAGAGGGAGTACACATACGAAGCAAAATGAGTGAATCTACACTCTAAAATATCTAGAAAGACAAATATTTAGGAACAGAGGGAGTACACATACGAAGCGAATTCAGATATTTGAAGAATTTATCATAGTGTTTTAAACCGACGCATGTGTGAATATATATAACGGTGATACACATGGTGTGGTTATGAACATGTTATACTACATATAATATATTTTATCTCTACTCTTATAAAAAATGGAGTTGTTGATGATGGTGTGCCTGCCATCCTGCAATATAGGCCGTCCGATTTATATCTGACGGATAGGAAGGAAACTATGGCAATTTTGAAAAAAGATACCCACACCCCTCTCCATATTTGAAAATTAGGCCTCCCCTTGATCATGTTGATGTTCTGTGGAACGCATGGGCATCTTGCTAGTACTACGTACAATACATATAACATTGATTATAATTTGGGCTAATGTGTGGCTTTTGCAGCTCAGGTCTAAATACTTGTCATAATGTAGGGGGCGGGCACTATACTTTGTGTGATAAACATGGTGTACGTATGGAACATGGTTTAGATTACGAATATATAGTTAGTACATCAAATGTACTATTATTTGGAATCAACATCAAGTGTATTCAAAAAATAGAATTCGAGTTCATGTAGTACACATAGTTCATATCTATCTCTATAGTAATCATGTGGTGTGTTATTAAGGTAATACACGAATGATGGTTAAAGTTGGCAACAATCATGATTGTAGATTCTTATTGAAATAGAGAAACAAATTCAAATTCAGTTCGAGTTGCAGTGGTAGTATAGACATTTGGAATGCACTAAAATGTTGGTATGAGTAGGTTACATGCATTATACAACAAGCAAAAAAATTTAATTGGACATAACACGGATTCATACTCCCTCCTTTCATCTATATAGGGCGTAATGAGTTTTTCAAGACCGCCTTTGACTATTGACAAGATTAATAGTACATGACATGCACAATGTGAAAATTATATCATTGAAAGAACCTTTCACAAACGAATTTAACGGTGTGCTTTGTGTAAGTTGCATGTCATATATTATTGCTCTAATATTTGGTCAAAGTTAGCATCGAAAAACGCATTAGGCCCTATATAGATGGAAGGAGGGAGTAGCTTTGAATAGCATTTGTATAGTAAAACGGGGCAAGACTTCCTCTTTGTGTGGTGTGAATAGTTTTATTTTTTTCATTTTCTTTTTGGTTGAGGGAAGTGCGAATTGATTTGGTACGTACAAGTACAATATTACTACACGTTAGGCTTGTCCCTAAAATTCAACCCGTGTCTTGTTGTATCCCGAAAATTCAGATATCGTGCTCCCAAAACTAGCGCCTTCACAACCCGCCTTCACAACACGCGCCTTGCTATCCCAAAATTACAATGCGCGCAAAAACTCCCTCCATCTGCCAAATCCCGACACGAGAAATCCCCCTTCTAACCCTGAGCCAAAAGGGCCGCTAGTTCAAATTGGTGGGGGGTACTTTTGTAACACACCCTATAGTTTGGACAAGCGCGTCCGTAAGTCATGGTTCACCCCCTCCCATCGCCCCCTTTTTGCCATTCAAAATCCCAAGCTGCCATAACCTCTCTGTTCCAGCCGCGAAACCCCACCGTCCTTTGTCTGCCACCTCACCGCTGCCCAGCCGGAGCCTCTTCCCCGACGACGTTGTTGTTGGTGTCAAAACCAGCGGATCTCGGGTAGGGGGTCCTAACCTGTGTGTCTAAGGCTAATGGTAACAGGAGGCAAGGGACACAAAGTTTTACCCAGGTTCGGGCCCTCTCGATGGAGGTAAAACCCTACTTCCTGCTTGATTGATATTGATGATATGGGTGTTACTAGAGTTGATCTACCACGAGATCGTAGAGGCTAAACCCTAGAAGCTAGCCTATGATGATTATGATTATGTCTCTAAGGACTAAACTCTCCGGTTTATATAGACACTGGAGAGGGCTAGGGTTTACATGGATTCGGTTACAAAGAAGGAAATATAATATCCGGATCTCCAAGCTTGTCTTCCACGCAAAGGAGAGTCTCATCCGGACACGGGACGAAGTCTTGAGTCTTGTATGTTCACGGTCCAATAGTCTGGCCAAAGTATATAGTCCGGCTGTCCGGATACCCCCTAATCTAGGACTCCCTCAGTAGCCCCTGAACCAGGCTTCAATGACGATGAGTCCGACGCATAGTTTTGTCTTCGGCATTGCAAGGCGGGTTCCATCTCTAAATACTCCAAAGTAATTATCGAACACTTAAACCGTGTCCGGATCTGCAGGATGATCTTCACATACCACCGTAGAGAGAATGATATTTCACAAATGTAATCTGCTGACAACTTTAGACAACGTGACACGACACTATGGTCGGGTCATTATTAGAACCGTTCTCCCACAACCAGCCATAGCGCATATTGCGAGGCGGTTTTCTCGGCACTTCCTGTCAAAGTAGAGCTCATGTCCCCTTATCACGGGATTCCCATTAATACGGGTATGGGTAACCCAACCGCGCCATCCATCGTGGCGCTTGGGAAATAAGCGACACTCAACGGGCAAGTGGGGAGGCGCACCACTTTCGTCGCCTCTATAAAGGGATGAGTTCCCCATTTTCACCCACGCCTTCTTCCTCCTTCGCGAATCCATTCTTGCCTCCTCGAGCTCCAGCGCCCTAGTCCACGCCTTCTCCGCATAGCCAAACATGTCCGGAGCAGGAGGCAAGTGGTAGGCCTCCACCGTGAAGGAGGAGCACATCACGAAGCTTCGGTCGGCCGGATACTTGGCCGCAGATATTGCGCACCGACTGCCGAACGTAGGGCAGATCATTCCGACTCCGGGACCCCATGAGAGGGTCGTGTTCCTTGCCCACTTCATCCGTGGACTGATATTTCCACTTCATCCCTTCATCCGCGGGCTTATGTTTTACTATGGGCTGGACTTCCATGATCTAGCCCCAAACTTCATTCTCAACATCTCGGTGTTCATCGTCGTGTGCGAGGCCTTCCTCTGCATCAAGCCTCACTTCAGCTTATGGCTACGAATCTTCTGCGTGAAGCCGAAGATCGTAAGCGGCCAGCAAGCGGAGTGCGGAGGCGCCATGGTGGGCAAGATGCCCAACGTTACCTGGCTTGACGGCTCTTTTGCAGAGACCGGGAAAGGATGGCAATCAGGGTGGTTCTACATCACCAGCCGCGCGACACCAACTGGGCGGCGGCCCCTGAATTCCGATCCGGAATTCCCATGCGGCTCACCTCCTGGCAAAAGAAGGGCCTGGCCTGGGGCGAGCCTGTGGAGCTGACCGGACTTCATAACTGTATCAAGAATATGATTGACAAGAACATCAAGCTTGTCAACGTAGTCCAGGTCATGCTCGTCCGCCGAATTGTTCCGTGCCAAAGACGGTCTTTTAATCTGTGAGAGTTCGTCCCAGTCGAACACCAGACACTCCAAGAGCTCTATGGCACGACACTCAAGGACGCATGGAAGGTGCTGTTCAAGGGCTCCGAAACACCTCCTCCCATGTCCGAGGACCGCGGACTCCATGTTGCGC
>NC_041391.1:552758667-552868803 GCF_002162155.2 Triticum dicoccoides | reverse complement strand
ACCATGATGAGATGTAGTTTTCCCAGCATACTCATGGGAGGATCTCAAGTCATTGTGTGTACTTAATCAGGAGTATGTAGAGACGGCGGAGCGGATCGATTGTCCGGCTCCATTGCCAGAAGGTCCGGCGTCCGTTCTCCTGACGGAGATGCTAGTCCCGACGCCCTATAAGGTGCCGGAGAAGAAGGCCGAAAAGAAGGCCCTGGGGACCAGGAAGGGTCTCCGGTGCAAGGCCGTACAGGATTCCTCATCCAAAGACGACGAGGCACACTCCTCCCATGAAGGGGAGGAGGAGAAGGAGAAAGAAAGGGCCACCCAATCCGGGGAGGACGAAGGGTCTAAGAAGGCGGCCCGGGGACCAGGAAAGGTCCTCGGCGCAAGGCCGTCATAGGCTCGTCGTCCGAGGACGACGAGGTAGATTCCTCCCGCGGAGGCGGGGAGGATCACGAAGAAATGCCACCTCTCCGCACTGGGGAGGATAAGAAAAGCAAAGCCGCCCAGGAGGGGGAGGCTAGGACACCCAAGAAGGGAAAGGTGTCCCTTCCGGATTACTCCACCACAGCCGCCTACAACGAGGAGGAGTGGCTGCCCAGGGGGAAGCCCCTAGTAAGATTGTAAGTATCCGTACTTCCATTGTACTTTAGTGCGACTTTGCTTCATAGTCTGTTATAAGACCGAACACGCATATGCAGTCCGGCCAAGGCCCATCCCGAGGTATCTTCTTCAGATGGGTCTTTGAGCGATTCGGTGATGAATTCGCTCCCAACGGCCACTTCCCCTCGGCATGCAGATGACACGGAGGTGTTGTCCCAAAGGCTCCCTGAGCAAGGGGAGGTGACTCTGGAGATGCCCCAAGACGAAATTCCAGATGCCGAGCACACGGGGCGCCAGATCCCTGCGGATTGTGCTGACGGGAGCCACAGTAAGTCGGGCTCCCAGTCGGACACTATACCGGCACCTCCAAAGGCTCCGGATTCGGGCAGGCAGCCCCTTGCTCAGGCGGGCGGGCCGTCCGTGTCGATGACTTCCGTTACGCCAAAGGCGTCGGATAGTCTGCTGGAAGCGCTTCGCTGGGCTTACATGGATGAAGAGCACCGTACTCTTATGAGTGCGGTGATTCAGAAAGTTCTGTCCACCAAGAGCGGACTAACCGACGCCTATACCAGCCTCCTAACAGGCTTTGAGGTAAGTAATCAAAAATGTGTGAAATTATCACCTGATAGGTAGTAGCCCCTGACACTCTGTTTGGTGTTCGGAACAAAAAGCCAAACGGAGGGTCAATTATAATCCGCAGGAGTTTAATAGTAGGTGTGCATGTGAATAAACAGGCAGTGTTGGTTGCGGTTGCTGCCCACACGGCCGAGGTTGCCGGACTCAAATGGGACCTGGAGCAGGACCAGGGAGAGCTCGGCCTCACGAAGAGGCGGCTCGAAGAGAATAAAGGTGAGTAATACCCCATTCACATATCACAAAGAATAGAAAAAATTGGTGACCCTAAGAAAGCGTCATGATTTGCAATAGGGGCCATGACCGAAGTGGCGTCCCTGAAGAAAGCATTATCCGAGGCCGAAAACAAGGCGGCCGCGGAGCGCATTGAGTGTGAAAAGCAAAATGCTAGGGTGGGCAAGGTACAGCAAGAGCTCCAGGAGCTCGGCAAGAAGTTTGAGTCCTTGGAGCGTGACTTCAAGACGAAGGAGTCTGAGCTTGCAAAGGCCCTTTTGAGCATGAAAGACGCCAAGGCCGAAGCCGAAAAGGCCCAGCAGGAAATCCAAGTAGCCAAGAAGATAGCGGCGGGTAAGACATTTATTTATGCAAAGCAAGCATGTGGAGGAGGCGTTTCTTTTACTTACCTGAATTTGGAGCTCTCTAGGGGCATTCGCAGATCTGCCATGCAGCGTATCTGATGCTGCGGAGTTCTATCGCGCCGAGGGGGAGAGCTCGACCGAGAAGATGTTCTGGTCCTAGTATGCTGGAGCAGAACACTCGACACCTCTGAGTGACCAACTGAAGCAGTTGGTTGAACTCCACAGGGCGGCCGAAGTGGCTATGAAAGATTTCATAGTCCGGATGTGGCCTGGTGAGCCCCTGCCAGCTAGCTACTTCGGCCTCATAAAGCGGATGGTAAATGCCTGTCCGCGGCTTGAAGTGATCAAGTGCTCCATTTGCATTGAGGGTGCCCGCCGAGCCTTTGCTCGTGCGAAGGTGCATTGGGGCAAGCTGGACATGGAGAAGCTGGTGAAGGATGGACCGCCAGAGGGCAAGGTGCATCGCTATCCCGAAAAATGTTATGATGGTGTTATGAAAGGCACTCGTCTCGTGGCCAATGAATGTACCAAGGACACTATCTTGGAGTGAATGTACTTCTGTCATTTTTGTAATATAAAGACGAAGTTACTTGCGCTATATAGCGCTTTCTGATTTAAAATATTACCTTCTATGTGGCTGTTTATAAAATTTTGAAAGTACGCCAGTCGTCAGCTTCCGCCCCCATATAACTAGTATTGGGGTGTTCCTGAAAAAACCCAGACACTCTTTAACCAAATTTTTGGTCCCTGAAGGAGGTGTTTGGCGCAACGAACAAGGCAAACGGACTATGCGGCTTTATAACTTTCACTTAGCAATAGAAGTCTACAATTTTAAATTTCGGCGAAGCCCCTAGAATTTGGAAAGCCAAATTGGGGCGCTATATATGCCTAAATCGGACGAGGCCGATTCCTCGTATAAAGCGGAAAAAATCTTTAAGGATTTTAAGACCTCTCGAACAGCGACCAGCTTTCGCCGCATCATGCCGGTCAGTTTTCGGCTTTCTCTACTAAGGTGCTCATCTGGAAGAACCGGGACACAATCGCAGTAGTTCTCCCTATGCTACCTTAGCCGATATAATGGAACGTAAGGTACCAAAACAAGGGAGCCAGGCAAACCGAACTATTGACCCAAGACATGATTCAGAGCTGATGCATATAATGCTATAAGTTTGGGGTGCCGCACTATTGAAAGTGTTCGGACTTGTCTTGCCGTATTACGGGGCGCCATAAGAAGCCCCTGGTAAACTGGACGTACCAAGGTGTACAAATGCAATATTAAATAAACATTTATAGGAAAAATGTGAAAATAGGAATAATAAGCTGATGCTGTATATTATCTCCCATTGATGAATAATACGTCTAAGCGTATGTGTACAATGAATGCATTAAGCATAAGTAAATAGGACTATTTAACATGTCTTATCCAAGGGTGGGCCGCATGTAGGTATATAAGAGAGGTATAATGATCGTGAACAGGTTCCACCTGGATATTCCCTTTGTGCGCAAAGCCTTTTGCGTCCTTGGTTTTCTCTCCTATGCAAGTCTGACAATCCGGCTCTTCTGAAGAGGCTGCCCGAAAGCAGTGCCCCGAAAGATAAAGGGGGGTTATTAGAGTTTGTTGCGGCTGGGCCGCACTGTTGACTGAGTCACTATTGTGCCTCCGCCTATGCCCATGGTATTTTGAGTGCGTAATTGTGTACGCGCGGCACAAATGCCGCCTTGATGGGGCTGGAGCGGAGGCCGGACTGCTAGTCGCGCTCTTGGCATGCCTGGCGATCCTGTTGTGGGGTACTCCGGACTCGCTTGACGATGTTCGGGGTTGTTGTCGCCGGATTGGAGGTTTGGCGGAGAAGGCCGCATTGTATTTCCGCCACAAGGGCTGTAGTATGCTCTTCTGTACGGAGAGAGCGGTCCATGTTTCCGTTGACTGTTATGACCCCGCGAGGTCCTGGCATCTTGAGCTTGAGGTATGCATAATGTGGCACCGCATTGAATCGAGCAAATGCGGTTCGTCCAAGCAGTGTGTGATAACCACTGCGGAAAGGGACGATATCAAAGATTAACTCTTTGCTTCGGAAGTTATCCAGAGATCCGAAGACCACTTCCAATGTTATAGAGCCTGTGCAACGGGCCTCTACTCCTGGGATTACACCTTTGAAGGTGGTTTTGGTGGGTTTGATCCTCGAAGGGTCGATGCCCATTTTGCGCACTATATCCTGATAAAGCAGGTTCAGGCTACTGCCGGCATCCATAAGGACTCGCGTAAGGTGGAATCCGTTGATGATTGGGTCTAGGACCAATGCGGCGGAACCACCGTGACAGATGCTGGTAGGGTGATACCTATGATCAAAGGTGATCGGACAGGCTGACCATGAGTTAAATTTTGGGGCGACTGGCTCCATCGCATAGATGTCCCGTAGTGCTCGCTTCCATTCCCGTTTGGGGATGTTGGTGGCGTAGATCATATTGACCGTTTTCACATGGGGAGGAAATTTCTTCTGTCCCCCGATGTTCGGACACCGGGGCTCTTCCTCATCATCGCTGTGCAGCCCCTTGTCCTTGTTCTCGTCATTTATCTTGCTGGCCTGCTTGAACACCCAGTAGTCTCTATTAGCGTGATTGGCTGGCTTATCCGGGGTGCCGTGAATTTGGCATGAGCGATCAAGTATGCGGTCCAGACTGGACGGTCCCTGATTGTTTCTTTTGAACGGCTTTTTCCACTGACCGGATTTTGAGCCACTGAATCCGGCATTGACTGCCGTGTCCTTAGTGTTGTCGCCATTGTTCTGATGCTTATGTCTGTTGAGCCGTGGCTTGCCGTTATTGTCGCGGACGTCTGAAGTGCCGGAGTTTATTGGCGTGGTGCTGCTGCGAGCTAACCAGCTATCCTCTCCTACGCAAAAGCGTGTCATGAGTGTCGTGAGGGCCGCCATGGATTTTGGTTTTTCCTGGCTGAGGTGTCGGGCGAGCCACTCGTCGCGGATATTATGCTTAAAGGCTGCCAGTGCTTCGGCATCCGGACAATCGACAACTTGGTTCTTTTTAGTTAGGAACCGAGTCCAGAATTTTCTGGCTGACTCTCCAGGCTGTTGGGTAATGTGGCTCAAGTCATCAGCATCCGGTGGTCGCACATATGTGCCATTGAAGTTGTTGAGGAAAGCGTCTTCCAGGTTTTCCCTACTGCCAACGGAATTTGCCGGCAGGCTATTTAGCCAGTGACGGGCTGGTCCTTTGATCTTAAGGGGAAGATACTTTATGGCATGTAGATCATCACCGCGGACCATGTGAATGTGGAGAAGGAAATCTTCAATCCATACTGCGGGGTCTGTTGTGCCATCGTATGATTCAATGTTTACGGGTTTAAACCCGTCTGGGAATTCATGATCCATTACTTCATCAGTGAAGCAGAGGGGGTGTGCGGTGCATGTGTGTCGCGCTATGTCGCGACGTAGTCCGACTAAGTCTGGTCGGTTGTGTTCGGCCCGGCCAGATTTATTGTTAGTGTATCCGGCATGACGGTCATCGTCATGTGCTGTGGAGCGCCCCCGTGATCCGTAGATCGATCTTGGTTGTCCTGCGTTGTTTTCCAATATGTCTCGCAGGTCCTGCGTATTGCCCCGGGCCGTAGTGAACTGGCATGGGGGTGTGGGCTGGTATTCGGACTGATATGTCGTTTTATCCCGGCCACAAGGTGGCCGGTCAGCCGTGTGGCGCTCGAGTCCATATTCCTCGGCTGCCAGGACTTCTGTCCATCTGTTTGTGAGCAGGTCTTGCTCAGCTTGGAGCTGTTGCTGCTTCTTTTTCAGGCTTCTCGCAGTGGCCATAAGCCGGTGCTTGAAGCGCTCCTGCTCCATGGGGTCCTCAGGTATGCCCAACTCGTCGTCATCGAGGCTAATCTAGTCTTCGGAGGGGGCATGTAGTTGTCCTCCTCCGGATATCCGTCCGTCGCCTGTTCGTCTGGGCTGACCTGCCCGTCTTCCTGCTCGGCCTACTCGAAGGCGGGCTGATTGGGGTTGTATTCATCTTCCGCACCATCCGGGTTTTCGTCTCCTGTGCCGGTATTGCTGTGGCGGGGCTTGGAGCGGCGCCGACGACGCCCATGCTTTGCTTTCTTCCCTGAGGGTTTATCCTACATTGCCTCATTGCCATTGGTTTCCTTTGGAGTGTCCACCATATATATATATCATATGAGGAGATGGCTGTCCACCGCCCCGTGGGTGGTGGTTCCTGTTTTTCTCCTACATCGTCGTCCATACCGTCGATGTCTTCAATGTCGAAGTCAAGCACGTCGGTTAAACCATCGACCGTGGCAATGAAGTGGGTGGTGGGTGGGGAACGAATTCCTTCGTCGCCTGCTTCCCACTCGAGCCGGACATAGTTTGGCAAAGAGTCTCCTGACAAAAAGAGAGACTTTAACGAGTTTAGCATGTCGCCAAAGGGCGAGTGCTGGAAAATATCCGCATCGGTGAACTCCATTACCGGAGCCCAACCAGATTCGGCGGGCTCGGGGGTGCGCGGACTGGTACCTACAACCGAACACAAGTCCGGGGGTCCGGTGTCGCAGGCTTCCTTGTGGGTGAAGTATGTGTTCGGCTCTACCGCCGATAAGGATGCAGCCTCTGGGGCGGGGTCCATCCACCCGTCCTCGGGCGACACAATCTGCCCCAGATTTAGGTCCGAGGCTCCTGTAGGGGCGATATCCCAAGCATTGCCCGACAGCAGGTCTAAGCCGTGCTCATCGTGACTGTCCGGCGCTCCTGGCATAGGCCCGAATCCGTTGAAGATCAAGTCTCCGCAGATATCGGCCGTGTAGTGTAGGTTTCCGAACCTGACCTGATGGCTAGGCGCGTAGCTGTCGATCTGCTCCAGATGGCCAAGCGAATTGGCCCGCAGTGCGAAGCCACCGAACATGAAGATCTGTCCGGGGAGAAAAGTCTCACCCTGGACCATGTTGTTGTTGATGATTGAAGGAGCCATCGAGCCTTACAGTGACGACACAGAGGAACTCTCAATGAAAGCACCAATGTCGGTGTCAAAACCGGCAGATCTCGGGTAGGGGGTCCCGATCTGTGTGTCTAAGGCTAATGGTAACAGGAGCCAAGGGACACGAAGTTTTACCCAGGTATGGGCCATCTCGATGGAGGTAAAACCCTACTTCCTGCTTGATTCATATTGATGATATGGGTGTTACAAGAGTTGATCTACCACGAGATCGTAGAGGCTAAACCCTAGAAGCTAGCCAATGATGATTATGATTCTGTCTCTAAGGACTAAACTCTCCGGTTTATATAGACACTGGAGAGGGCTAGGGTTTACATGGAGTCAGTTACAAAGAAGGAAATATAATATCCGGATCACCAAGCTTGTCTTCCACGCAAAGGAGAGTCCCATCCGGACACGGGACGAAGTCTTGAGTCTTGTATCTTCACGGTCCAATAGTCCGGCCAAAGTATATAGTCCGGCTGTCCGGATACCCCCTAATCCAGGACTCCCTCAGTCGTCCACCACAACAGCTCAACGTCCCTCATCCACCTCCCTGGATGAAGATCCGTCGTCCATCTCGTCGTCCCACCGGTTCAGCCGCCCCGTCCTCCACCTCCAAGGAGCTGCTCCGATGATTGCCTCCTCTATCGCGGTTGCTCCATCCCCACAGCGCTGCCTTAACCTGCTCCACCGGAACCGCAGCATCCTCACCGACTGCTCGGACAAAGCCAAGGCCTACTCGGCGCCACCAAAGAGGTTGTACACTCATCGCATCGCACCTTCTCCTTAACTCGACCTCCCGGTGCCGACGATGCTCCATCCCGCACCCCCATGGAGCGGTTACCTTGAAGCCGGCGCTGCGAGTGACATCTCCATGGCAGATCTCCCCCAGTGCGAGGCCCCTTTGGCGGCGGCGTCCATACCAGCTGGATCTGCTGCTGCTCCTCCGGCTCTTGCTCGGTCGCTCGTGCTGCTGCTGCTGCTCCGGCTCTCGCCCGATCGCTCGCTCACCCAGTTGCTGCTGCTCCGGCTCTCGCTCGCTCGCTCGTGCTGCTACTGCCACTCTCCCCCTCGCTCATGCTGCTGCTCTGCTCCTATTTAGCTACACTTCAGTTGACTGAATTGACTTTTGGGTCAGTCGATTTTCAAGGGGTGGGGGGCTCGCCGGAGTTAAGGAAGAACCACCCGCAGCGGGGACGGGGGCTCGCCAGAGAGGTACCCCACTATCTATCTTAGGGTTCAGGCTGGGGGCGGGGGGCCTAGAAGGCTGGCTGGGGCGGTGGCGGACCGGCGGTGGGGAGTTGTTTCGGGGCAGCGAGGCGGCCCTGGGGCCGGCGGTTCGGCCGGTGGTGGCTGGCGGCTTAGGGGGGTGCAGGTTGAAGATGAACTACAGGCCCTCCCTAAACTACATGTCAAGTGCCTCTCTTCTACCATTGCGTTCAGTTTCGATAGTAACATTCATATTCCACAGTAAATTTCAGTTTCGATAGTTAAGTTCAGAGTCAATAGTTTTTACCTCATCTGTTGTAGTCAGGTGGTTTTTGGTGATGTAAATTTTACATATATTTTACATCATCTATTGGAGATGCTATTAGAATCCCACTTGAGATTGACGATGTTTGTCTTGTGCTGCTTCATCCTTGACGTCTTACGGCTCACCGGAGCTGCTCCAATGACAGAACGATCCATCACAACAGAGCAATGCCCTGGAAGCCGTCTACAGATTCCTCAGATCTTCCTCCACACCTCCGACAGCCACCTCAACCTCAACTGCTTCAGTGACCAACCCAATGATGCTAAGGTCGACACGGCTATGGCAAAGAGTTTGTACACTTGTTGCATCACTTATTACTATACATTCATGTCGATCCATTAGGGCTATTTTCGTTGAAAGGAATGAAGCAAAACATCCACCTGGACCTACTTTTCAAAATCCTATGCATGAAAACAAGACCAAGTGCATTATTGGCAGAATAACATTCTAGCTGTACACACTTTCATATGGTTTCACTTTATTTTGGCCATGTTTCTTTGCATTCCTCTGCTCTTCCAATTCCTGTAAACCAAACACCCAAGTTGACAGAAATCATGTGTTTACAAATGCTTTGTTTACCATGTGCATTCCTATCCTATTCCGGTGTTTTTCCTATCCCTGTGTTTTTAGAATCATGCAACCCAAATGAGCCCTTACAGAATTACTTCAGTTATAGGTAGGTGCCGAAAGGAACTTTGTGTGGTTTGTCCTGCTCCTGCTGTGATATCGTCCACCTTAACTGAGCTGCTTATTCGACAGAAGCATCCACCAAACCAGACATCACGACTCCTGACCGTCTTTCGCCGCCTCAGATCTCCTTCCCTGCCATCGGCACCCACCACAACGGCATCACCATCATCGACTCAGCAGATGAACCTGAGGAGTACATGGGTCCACAAGAGAGGTCACACTCTTTTGTTTCTGATTATGTTATGCATTGCTTAAAATTACCTGCTAGTTTATCGTCCTATTCACCTCTTGGACTCCAAGTCAGGTCCAAATTAATGTTCAAACTTGAGTTCTAAATTAGTTGTGGGGCACATATCGAGGAAACAATGAATAATATCTCTGTCTAATATCTAGTTCACCTAGGGTATGCCTATGTTGTTCATCTTGGGTGGGAAACAAATAGTAAAGCAATCATCATCTGTCTTTTTATTAAATTAAAGCAATCATCAGCCTGCTATCATTATTTTTGGATCCATCCACTGGTTGTTACCATCACTCTATATTTCTGCATGCTCTCCTTACATAATCTCACCATATTTTTTTCGTATGCATGTCAGATATTGTACACAGTCACGCTAAACAGTTAGAGAAAAAGAGAAGAGTTTTGCGCGGCAATACAATGTCATGCAGACATCGCTCCATGGTGGGTTCAATGGCAAACCCTCCCCACCCCTCTCTAGATTGTAATCCAGAGGAAGATATCTATTCTAAGGCGGATTCAGACGCCACTGACCACTCCTATTTACCCCCCAAGGTGTTTGCTCTACCTTGGCATGATTATGTTAGTCATATCATGCATATGTTGCCTTGCAGTGCCTACTTTTGACATCATATATGTCATCTTCTTAGTTTAGACATGTTCTGTAATGCCACCTGTTTAGTTTCTATATCATATATGGGAATTATGCAGTCTCATGTCTTTTAGCCAACCATAATATATGTGAAATGTGCAATGCCATCCTGTTTAACCAGGCATCATATATTTGAATGATATCTTGCCCATCCTTTTCTTCATTACATTTCCATTTGTCGACAATGTTTGTACATAAACTACTCTTCCTGTGAATCAGCCATTTGGGTGGGAGATGGAAAAATCTGGAGTGAAAACAAGGCCTTCAGAGCAGACAGTGCTACTTGTCGAAGCAGATCTCTTGTTGGGTCTCGGTAGCTCCTCAGAGATGGATTCAGAGAAAAATCACCAGTCCTATTCCCCCACCGAGGTGTATGCTCTAACTTGGCACGGTTATACTGCTCATATCATGCATATGGTGTCTTGCATTGCATAGTTTAGACATCATATACACAATATTCAACACCATGTTCTTAGTTCAAACATCATATCAAATGCCCTCTGTTTAGCATATAAATCACATATGTGAATTAAATGATGCGATCTTGATTACTTAGATAACATGTAGGTGAATTATGTCATGTGATCCTGTTTAGTTATTCATCATATCTTTGAATTATGTTATCCTCTGCTATCCAGTTTAGATAGACATCATATATGTGAAAGTATGTCATGCTATCTGTTTTAGTTAAACAATATACATGGCAACTATTTCATGCCCTCTTTTTCCACACTATCTATTGCATCTGTCTCGCATACAATGTCTGTACATTCAACTATGTTTCCTGTTTATCAGCCATTTGAATTGGAGCAAGTGATGCCAGTATCTAGCGGACTAAAAACACGGTCTTCAAATAAAACAGTGCTACCTCTTGGTGTAGATAGCACCCCAGTTATACATGCACGAGAACCAGCCCTACCACACATAACCCAAACTCTCGCAGATTGTACCCCTACTACGATGGACAGAGAACCAGCTTCACCCAATCTAACCCCAATCCCAGCAGATAGTAACCCAATTCCTGTTGACACAACACCATCTCCATCACAGAGCTCCCAAACAAGAGCAGTTAGTAAGGCACCTCCAGTGCCCAAAGGGCCAGTACTACCACGGCGAACCCCAACTCCACCAGTTAGTACGCCTATTCCTGTGGAGGAAGCACAACCAGCTAGTCGTAGTTTAGCATCTATCGCATTTGATGTTATTAAATCGTATGTGCGTATCTTCCCATCTTGGAAATATTATACTGAAGATGAAGGAAAATGCCAGTTGCAGGTGTTTGTCAAGGAGTTATGTGTAAGTAATGTTATTCATGGCAATTACTTTGCTTTGTCCCATACATCCTACCTCCATGATGGTTATAATACAACAAATTTTCCCATTTTTCTCTATAGAGATGGACCGATTTGGAAACTCAGGATGAGGTAACCTATGCTAATACCTCTACTGTCTTCAAGAATGCTTGGTGGCAGTATCAGAATTACCTGAAGAAAACCTACTTCACCGGCAAAGAAACACATCAAATTCCCTTATGTTCTCCTGAGACACATTCACTGGATAATGACTGGGAACACCTTGTTCCGTACTGGTCCTGAACCAAGAATGTGGTAAGGTCTATGAGCTCATTTTCTATTTGTAAGTACTATATTATTGCGTCTTACTGTACTCTCTTCATGTAGAACAAGTGCCTAAACCTGAAGAACAATTGTTCTAATTTAAGATTCCATTGCTATCATAATTCAAAAAAGCACTAGGCTTAATTATGCGTTTTGCCACCGCCCTGCGCTTTACTGACCAAAGTGCATGCTTATGCGCAATTATGCACAGATTAAGCATAGTTATGCGCAATGCGTTTTGCCAACGTCTAGAGCCTAGGCGCGCTTAAGCGCTCGCTTAGGCGCGCCTTTTTTTAACTATGATTGCTATCATGCATACTGCTTTGCTCTTGTATCACTGTATTTACTCATACAAACTTATTTTTAAATTGAAGGATCCAATCGAAACTCCAATGGCACAGCAGGTATGTTCACGCATGTTTCTTTAACAGGTTTGCTCTAATCAATAGCTCTGCTGATTTCAGTTTCAATTGTGTATACAGTTGACTTCTCATATGATGCACATTACTAGCATTACAACAGAGCCAATAGTGTTGTTGTACATGTAGACCCGTGGTACCCATCTGAAATCTTGTTCTGCCGTGTAGTTTCCCATGCTTTGTATTCTTTCACTGCTGCATTGCCTTGAACTGATATGATTTGAACCGTGTCTCTATTTTTATTTGTCAAGACAATGCAGTGACCATAGGACATAGATATATGTTTATTTCATGCTTTTATTATGTACTAGTATTTGGCAATAGAAGACTTGGTAGTTTAATCCTGTCCACCTTACTAATGAACTGGTTCACCGAAATGAGTTTCATATACTAGTACATGCTAAACCTGTTATGTGTCTACTTGTTTCTTCTTTTAGAATGCTGACAGAATATTGGGGAAGAGTGCCTTATTAAGAAATTGTAAAGGAAGTAATGCAGATAAGGTTCAGGATAGTGACACATCCTTGTTGGTCTCCAACAAAGCTGATAAAACAACTAAGGAAGACTATCTCGAAGACAGTGAGACAACCCCAAAGTCATGTCTTTGTTTAGTGTTCGAGTTACTGGCCACTACCACTTGCACAAGCTATTAAAACTCACTGTCTGAATTAGTTCGGTTTCTTGAGTCTCAACTACAAGCTGAAAGACATCGATCAGCTGTGCTGCGATAAGAAGCGAAAGGACTGCGGAAGTCCCTGGAGCATTCAGATGCATACTTTATGGTGCAACATCAAGCGTTGCAGGATTTTAGCGCCAAACAGCACAAAGCTAATAAGCTTGCTAAGCTTATTGCCAGCATGGTGGATACCCAGGATAACATTTCTTGAGCTCTTCTGAAGTTGTTTCAGTTATGCTCTTGTTTTGCTACCGCATTTATTTGCACTGGTGGCCAATTTTTATGGCCAGTGTATGTAATATGCTGCTTTGTTCCCTATATTTGCACTGGTGGCGAACTTTGATGCCCAATGGATGTAATATGTGTAATAGCGGTAATAGGCTAGCGTTAATTGCTTGCTTATTTATTTCCATATTGTCTTGTTTAGTTGTTTGCTTGTAGTCATTGCAGTTCTTTTTCTATGTTTTTCTAGTGGCCACTGTCGGTGTCAAAACCGGTGGATCTCGGGTAGGGGGTCCTGATCTGTGCGTCTAAGGCTAATGGTAACAGGAGGCAAGGGACACAATGTTTACCCAGGTTCGGGCCCTCTCGATGGAGGTAAAACCCTACTTCCTGCTTGATTGATATTGATGATATGAGTGTTACAAGAGCTGATCTACCACGAGATCGTAGAGGCTAAACCCTAGAAGCTAGCCTATGATGATTATGATTTCGTCTCTAAGGACTAAACCGGTTTATATAGACACTAGAGAGGGCTAGGGTTTACATGGAGTCGGTTACAAAGAAGGAAATATAATATCCGGATCTCCAAGCTTGTCTTCCACGCAAAGGAGAGTCCCATCCAAACACGGGACGTAGTCTTGAGTCTTGTATCTTCATGGTCCAACAGTCCGGCCAAAGTATATAGTCTGACTGTCCGGATACCCCCTAATCCAGGACTCCCTCAGTATCCCCTGAACCGGGCTTCAATGACGATGAGTCCGGCGTGCAGTTTTGTCTTCGGCATTGCAAGGCGGGTTCCATCTCCGAATACCCCAAAGTAATTATCGAACAGTTGAATCGTGTCCGGGTCCACAAGACGATCTTCACATACCACCGTAGAGAGCATAACACTTCATAAGTCTGAACTGCTGGCAATTTTTGTACGGCATGAAGTGACACCACGGTTGAGTCATTATTCGAATCGTTTTCCCACAACCAACCATAGCGCATATTGCGAGGCGGTTTCCTCTGCACGTCTTGCCGAAGCAGAGATCATGTCCCCTTATTACGGGATTCTCATCAATACGGGTATGGGTAGTCCAACCGCACCGTCAATTGCAGTGAGTGGGAAACGAGCAGGTTCCACCAGGCAAGTGGGGAGGCGCAAAAAGGTTTTTACTGCCTCTATAAAGAGATAAGGTCTCTTCCTTTTTTGCCCACGCCTTTTCCTTTCGCTAGTCCATTCCCCTTTGCTCGAGCCCTAGCGCCCAAGCACTCTTCTTCTCCATCGAAGAGAGATTCCGAAGATGTCCAGATCTGGAGCAGGAGGCAAATGGATGGCCTCTACCGTCCGAGAGAGGGATATCAAAAAGCTCCGAGAGGCCGGGTACTTGGCCAAGAAGATCGACCATCGTCTTCCATCGGCGGGACAGATCGTCCCCACTCCGGAGCCCCACGAGAGGGTCGTGTTCCTTCCTCATTTTGTCTGCGGGCTCGGGTTTCCCCTTCACCCTTTTGTTTGTGGCATCATGTATTATTACGGGATTGATTTTCATGATCTTCCCCCAATTCTTTCCTTAACATCTCGATGTTCGTCGTCGTATGTGAGGCTTTTCTCCGTATTTCGCCTCACTTCGGCTTATGGCTGAAAATCTTCAATGTGAAGCCCAAGGTGGTGAATGGCGAGCACGCCAAATGCGGCGGTGCCATGCTGAGCAAGATGCCCAAGGTCGTATGGCCGAAAGGCGCCTTCGATGATTCCATCAAGGAGTGGCTGTAGCAGTGGTTCTATATCACCGAACCGTGCGGTAAAAAGTGGGCCGCTGCTCCCGAATTCAGATCTGGGGCCCCACTGCGGCTCACATCCTGGCCCGAGAAGGGCCTGAACTGGTCCTCATCCGACGAGCTGTCGATGCTCCAAATGCACGTCCAGAGCGTGATCGACAAGGATGTCAAACTCATCAACGTAGTCCAGGTGATGTTAGTTCGCCCGGTTCTCCCTTGCCAGCATCGAGCCTGCAATTTGTGGGAATACGACCCGACCGAACACGAGACGCTACGGGAGCTCTATGGCTCCTCCCACAAGGATATCTGGAAGGTGCTCTTCAAATACGGCAAACCGTGGCCAGGCTCCACCGAGGATCGCGGGTATCAACTATCCCGTTCCGTGAGTCCGGTAAGTCATTGTTGTGCTATGTCCATCCACGTTTTAGCTGACTTGTCCTGAGGGAGATGCTTTTATCATGCTTTCTATAATAATCCCAGGAATGGACGAAGAAGGTGGAGTGGATACACTATCCAGGCCCACTGCCGGAGGAACCGGCCGGACCTCTTCTGACGAAGATGCTGGTCCCGGCGCCTTACAAGGCGCCGAAGAAAGAGGTCTCCAAGAAGGTCAAGAAGACCCAGAGTGGCCTCCGTCGTCTCGATGCTTCGGACACAAAATTCGAAGACTCCCACGACCATCTCTCCTCTGAAGATGAAGAGGAGGAGGAAGAAGACGAGTCCCCTGCAGGGGGAGGGAAGAAAAGGATAGCTTCCTCATCCCTGGAGGCCGAAGCGCCAAATAGGGGGAAACGTTCCCTCCCCGAGGCGTCCACCACGACCGCTAATAGCAGCCCGGAGTGGGATCCCAGGGCCCAGCCCCTGGTAAAGTCGTAAGTATACAAAACCCGCACACGCCTACGTGCCCGAGGTCATTAGGATGTAGTAGTTTTAACTGTCACCATATTTTGTACAGCCCGGCGAGGTCCCACACCGGACAGTCCTCATCGGAGGATTCGCTGAGCTCCGATGCCCTGGCGAGTGAGACGCCTCCAGAGGGCCCTTCCCCGGAGCCTAGGTGCGACACTGAGGTGTCGTCTCAGCGGGGCCCGGACCAGGGGGGCATATCCCCGGGGCCGGACACACGGGAGCAGCAGCTCCCGTGTCTGTCAACGACGGGGGCAATCTTGGATTCGGCCCGCGGCCGGACACGGTCCTAGAGACCTTTGTGGCTCAAGGATCGGGCGAGCAGCTACCTTTGACGGGAGGAGGCCCGTCCGCTCCGCCAGCAACCTCTGTCCAAGCAGAGTTGTCGGGCGGCCTATCGACGGCGCAAAAGAGTGCGTCCATCATTGATGAGCATCGCACCCTCATGGGTGCGGTGATTGAAAAGATTCAGTCCGCCGAGAGCGGACTGAATGAGTCCTGCCTTAGCCTTATAAAGGGCTTTGAGGTATGTTTTTAGAAACCTTTTGGAGATTGTCACAGTATGAGTAGTAGCCCCTGATGCACTGTCCGGCGAGAGAGAGGAAAAAGCCGGACAGGGGATCAAATCATCCGCTTTGAAGGAGACTCAGTTAATGACGTGTAGCCCTTTGTTTGAAAATAGGCGTCCGCAGAGATGACCGTCGCTCATAGTGCGGAGGTGTCTGGACTAAAGCAGCGTCTGGAACGGGCCGAAGAGGAACTTGGCCGTGTGAAGAATCAGTTGGAGGACAAGCAAGGTATGTCAAAACCTTGTGCTAAGTTGAGCACGAATTAGAAGTTGTGCGTGACGAAAATATTCATATTGTATGCTCTAGGGGCGAGTGCCGAAATTGAGGCACTGAAGAAGGCTGTGGCCGAAGCCGACAATAAGGCCGCCACCGAACAGGCTCTTTGTGAGAAGCACGAGGCCAGGGTCATTGAAGTAGAGCGAGAGCTCCTGGAAGCCGTGAAGAGAAGCGAGGCCTTGGAGCAGAGTCTAGTAGGGAAAGAATCCGAACTCGCCCTTGCTCTTCAATCCACAGAGGATGCTCGAGAAGAAGCCCGAGGTGCTCTGAAGGACATTCAGGAGGCTTGGAAGGTTGCAGTTGGTAAGACCTTTTGTACTTAAGGCCATTTTTGCATAGTAATGGGAGGAACTCTAAGCGACAAGCTGAATTCTTGTTTCTCCATGGGTGTTTGGAGATCTGCCATGCAACATATCAGATGCTGCCCAATTCTACCGGACTGAGGAGAAGAAGTCTGCGGGGAAGCATTTCTGGTCGCAGTATTTGGCGCTGAATTATCTGGTGCCCTTTATCAATCAGCTGAAGTAGCTGGTCGAACTGCACCAGGCGGCCGAACTGGCCATGAACGACTTGGTTGTCCGGCTGTGGCCCGCGGAGCCAATTCCAAGTAGTTACTTCGGACTCGTGAAGCGGATTGTTGGTGATTGCCCTCGGCTTGATGTCATTAAGCGATCGGTCTGCATAGAGGGTGCATGCATGGCGTTTGCCCGTGCGAAGGTGCACTAGGGGAAGATTGATGCTGAGAAGCTAATGACTGAGGGACCACCGGAGGGTAAGGAGCATCGCAAGCCCGAGTTGTACTATGAGGGTGTCTTGAAAGGAGCCCGCCTTGTGGTGGATCAGTCTACCAAAGACACTATATTTCCCTGAAGGCAGTCGTGCCTTTCTTTGTAATGCGGGATAATGGCACTTTTATTATTTATTGCCTGTTTATGTGAACTTTTGTTCTTCTTGTGCGGCTGTTTAGTGTATATAAATCCTGAGAGTGGCCAGTCGTCGGCTTCTGCCCCCACGTAAAAAGTACAGGGGTGTTCGGGACATACCTGAACACTCTTTATCCCATTGTTGGGTCCTTTTAAGGAGGTGTTCCTCACCGCGAACCAGGCAATCGGACTATAGGGCTTTATCACTCTCACTTAGCCATAGGAATTCGAGTATGGTCGGCGCAGCCCCTAGTGTTCGGAAGACCGTACTAGGGGCTCTATCGGCGCCTGGTCGGAAGACCGATCCGTCGCACTTTGCATTTATAATGGCATTGTGCGGAATAAATCTTTAAAGATTTTACAACCTCTCGAACAGCTGACCAGCTCTCGCTGTATCATGATAGTCAGTTTTCGGCTTTCTCTACTGAGGTGCTCGTCCGGAAGAACCGGGACGCAATCGCAGTAGTTCTCCCAGCGCTACCTTAGCCGATGGAGCGGAAGTAAGGTACCAAAACATGGGAGCCGGGCAAACCCAACTAATGACCCAAGACATGATTCGGAGCTGATGCATATAGTGTTATAAGTTCGGGGTGCCGAGCGACCGAAAAGGTGGTCGGACTTTGTTGCCATAGCATGCATACTATGAAGCCCCTGGCATAGTGGGGCATAACACAAGGCGTGAGTGCCGTTTATGACAGAAAGGCGTCAATGAGGAACGACGGATGGTAAGTGTTATTTAAGTCTATTGTAGTAGAGTGACATGTCTATGCATATGAGTATGGTTTATGATTATAAAAAGAGGTGTTTTTGGCGGAACCTGTCGTGGCCAAACTGGAGGAGGCTGTAAGTGGATCTGAACTGTATCCGGACTGCCTCCTTTTGGGGAGTTACTTATGTGCTCCTGCCTTGTGCGTCCGAGCTGATTCCACGTTGCCAGTCCTGTTCTGCGCCAAGGTTAGTCTGTAGAGACAAATGCTTAAAGGCAGTTGCATGTCCTGTGGTTGAACCACGGGTGCCTGATCGGAGCCAGGCTGAACCGGGCTATCATGCCGTAAAGTAGCTCAGACTCCTCAGTTGGTGTTCGGGTAGTTGGCTGTCGAATCAAAATTTGATAAGCAGGCACGACTCGCTATTCCAGCAACGGTATCATTTCCACTCTGAGGGTGGAGTTCAGCCTTGCCCATAATTGTGACTATGTCACGCGGGACTGGCCTAATGTTGTACCCCATTGAATCTAGCCAACGTGGTTCATCCCGGTAGTATGTGGTAATTACTGTATAAGGGGATAACGCCGAAGACTTATTCTTCGGCGTGGTATTTGTTTGGTGATCCGAAGACAACCATTGGTATGGTGGGCCAGTTAAAACTTGGCCTTTGCACCTAGCATCTTTGAGGAGATGTTATTGATAGTTTTATCCCCGTGGGGGTTCGTGTGATATGGAGTCCCCAAACTATTGGGTTGATAGTGAGTGGAATAAAATTGCTATGGCTGATGTTGTCTGGACGGTCGATGTGGTCAGAGATGATTGGCCGTATTTTTTGTGGGGGGGGGGGGGATCTTCCTTTGACCTCACCATGTTTCATCAGTCTTTCGTTGTGTGGGACCTCCCTTCATTGTTTCCGGCACGCGACCGGCCGTTTTGTTTTGAGGATCGGCATTCTCAATTGGTATGCTTGGCCGCCCTTCTGGGGGTACCATGAATTCCACATGGTTGATCGAGTATTCTGCTTGGGCCGGATGGGCTTGAGCTGTTCTTTTTCCGCTGACCGGACTGGGGGCCGCTGAATTCGGCACCAACTTCCCTGATTTGACGTTTATGATGATTGCGTCGAGGCTTGAGGATGTTGCCTCGTGTTTCCTGCATATTATCCTGGTGCGTGGTGATGTATTGGCGTCGGGGTATGTGCCTTAGGTTCTCCTTCTTTGGTTGAGGTGGCGGATTGTGCTGTGTGTTCTCTTTGTCGGGGCGGTCGAGTCCGTATTCCTCGGTGTCCAGGACCTTGGTCCATCTGTCACTGAGCAAATCTTGGTCACCTTTGAGCTATTGTTGCTTCTTTTGCAGGCTCCTCGCAGTGGCCATAAGCCGTCGCTTAAAGCGAACTTGTTTCGCGGGATCCTCAGGAACGCCGAATTCATCATCGCCGAGGCTCACCTCGTCTTCGGAGGGGGGCATGTAGTTGTCCCTCTCCAAATATCCGTCTGTCGCTAGTCCGGCCTGCTCGAAGGTAGGCTGATCGGGATTGTATTCATCTTCAGCACCATCTGGATTGTTTTTGACTGCCATGCCGGCAGTGTTGTGGCGAGGCTTGGGGCGGCGCTGATGATGTTCATACTTTGCTTTCTTCCTTGAGGGGTTATCCTCTATTGCCTCATCGCCATTGGTTTCTTTCGGAGTGTCCACCAAATATATATCATATGAGGAGGTGGCTGTCCACCGCCCCGAGGGCGGTGGTTCTTGTTCCTCTCCTGCATCGTCGTCCATAGCGTCGATGTCTCCAGAGTCGAAGTCAAGAACGTCGGTTAAATCATCGACCGTGGCAATGAAGTGGGTGGTGGGCGGGCAACAAATTCCTTCGTCGCCTGCTTCCCACTCGAGCCGGACATAGTTCGGCAAAGAGTCTCCTCACAAAGAGAGAGATTTTAACGAGTTCAGCATGTCGCCAAAGGGCGAGTGCTGGAACTTATCCGCAGCAGTGAACTCCACTACCGGAGCCCAACCAGATTTGGCGGGCCCAGAGGTGCGCGGACTGGAACCTACAGCCGGATACGAGTCTCGGGATCCGGTGTCACAGGCTTCCTTGAGGGTGAAGTCTGTGTTTGGCTCTACCGCCGATGGGTGTGCGGCCTCCGGAGCGGGGTCCATCCACCTATCCTCGGGCGACACAATCTTCCCTCGATTTAGGTCCAGGGCTCCTGCAGGGGCGATATCTCGAGCATTGTCCGATAGCAAGTCTAAGCCGTGCTCATCATGACTGTCCAGCGCTCCTGGCATAGGCCTGAATCCGTTGAAGATCAAGTCTCCACAGATATCGGCCGTGTAGTTTAGGTTTCCGAACCTGACCTAAAGGCCAGGGGCGTAGCTGTTGATCTGCTCCAGATGACCAAGTGAATTGGCCCGCGGTGCGAAGCCACCGAATACGAAGATCTATCCGGGGAGAAAAGTCTCACCTTGGACCATGTTGTTATTGACGATTGAAGGAGCCATCAGGCCTTGCAGCGATGACGCAGAGGAACTCTCAATGAGAGCACCAATGTCGGTGTCAAAACCGGCGGATCTCGGGTAGGGGGTCCTGATCTGTGCGTCTAAGGCTAATGGTAACAGGAGGCAAGGGACACAATGTTTACCCAGGTTCGGGCCCTCTCGATGGAGGTAAAACCCTACTTCCTGGTTGATTGATATTGATGATATGAGTGTTACAAGAGTTGATCTACCACGAGATCGTAGAGGCTAAACCCTAGAAGCTAGCCTATGATGATTATGATTTCGTCTCTAAGGACTAAACTCTCCGGTTTATATAGACACTAGAGAGGGATAGGGTTTACATGGAGTCGGTTACAAAGAAGGAAATATAATATCTGGGTCGCCAAGCTTGTCTTCCTCGCGAAGGAGAGTCCCATCCGAACACGGGACGAAGTCTTGGGTCTTGTATCTTCATGGTCCAACAGTCCGGCCAAAGTATATAGTCCGGTTGTCCGGATACCCCCTAATCCAGGACTCCCTCAGCCACAATAGCCTATTTTTGGTAACTAGGCCAAAATAATCATGGCAACACACGGACTGTTGTAACCATGGGCCTCCTGCGGGCCATATGACCTATTGGCCTTCTATACGGGTTGTAGGATCCATGGGCCTTCTACGGGGCATATCATCATTTCGCCAATCATGGGTGTACTATTCGTGGACCATAACGGGCCGTTAATAGGCCGTATTTGATAACTCTATGAAAACAACCCAACGGGGGTTTTTTACATGAAAATGGCCCAACGTATTAACGGGCCACAAACGGGCCGACTATAACGACAGGCTGAGGCCCACACGCAGAAAATGACAGTAACGGGCCGTAAGTAGCCGAATGCTGGAAATGAGCCCAAGAATAAATGGGCCCTGAGAAGGCCGAAAGATAACTTGGGCTGGAAACGGCCCAATGGAATAATGGGCCGTTAATGGGTATAAAGTGATACACTATTCATTACGGGACAGTTTCACCACGGGCCTTTAATGGGCCAAGAGTTACAAAGGGCCTCATATGGGTCGAAAGACGTCATGGGCCATACATGGGCCGGAAGTTAAAACGGGCTGGAATCATATTGGACAGCCCAGATGACGCTAATGGGCCTAATTCGGAGAGGTCATAACGGGCCCAGGGTTAGCGGGTTGTAAATGGGCTATATGCGAACATGTTGTTAACAGACTTACCGTGGGCCGGCCCGGCACCTTTTGACAAAGTCAAATGGGCTGGCCTTTTCACAGGAATGGGCCTCTGTTGGGCCGTGCCACGTGTCGACGTATCATAGGCGCCTTGGGTCCAATGAGTGGATGACATCAGTCCCAACAGTGAGCCGACACATGTTTCATCCAGCCAATGATGATTTTACACGTGGAAAATCCCCATTGGTCGGGGCTATTAACGGGTTATCAGATCTAAAACCGGACCCGATAGATTAACGGCGTTCCATTATGGTGGATGCCACGTGTCAGTCACCCTTGACGAAAGCACTTCTGTGATGCACGATTTATCGTCATGGAAGTGGACACTTCCATGATGATAATTTTGGTAATGTCATCGAACACTTCTACGACAGCACATGTATGACTATCTTGATTCTGTCATAAAATCGTCATGGATGTACATGCATGACAAAAAACGTGACCTACTGTGACAAACACGTATCATCACGGAAGTGTATTTTTTGTAGTGCGACATTCTGGCCCTTTTCCTTGTCATGCTTCTCGTACTTTTCTCTTTTCCTCTTAACGAGCTGCTCAACCTGATAACACTCTTGAAGGTAGTGGCCCTTGGTCTGATACGTTCATCGCCTTTCCCGGCCTTCTCGGTAGCCGCAGCCTCCCGACAGTCAGCGCACATGGCAGCTTCCTTGCAGGGGATTTCGGCCTTAGCCGTCTTGCCAGTATTAGGCATGTCCGATCCTTAACCAGTAATCACTGTCTTATCCTTGCACCTCTTATTGTGCTTCTTGCCCTTCTTCTGACTGGTGAATTCATCATCATCCTCTTCTCTAGGTAACTTCCTTCCCTCCTCCATCTGAGCACACTTATCCACCAAGGTGTAAAGCTCCTACAGTCTTGGGAAACCGTACGTTCATCTTGGAACGAATCATGCGGTTGCACACATTGGACTGGAAGGCGGCTATCATGGCTCTCGGATGGAAGTTTGGGATGTTCTTATGGACTCTGCTGAATCTCTACAAATACTTCCGGAGAGTCTCTCCTTCTTTCTGCTGGAGAAGCTGCAAATCGCTGGGCCGCTCTGGATCTTGATGGTTGCCAGTGAAGGTACTCATGGCATAGGTTAGCCCATGACGAAATGGAGTTCTCCGGCAGGTGCATCAGCCAGGACCTCACATTGGACTTGAGTGCCAAAGGGAAGTAGTTGGCGAATACCTTCTCATCTCTTCCCCCGGCAGCTTGAACAACGATGGTGTAGATGCTCAGAAACTCTCTCAGGTTCAGCCTCCCATCATACTTCTTGGGTATCTCTGGCTTGAAAGTGCAAACGGACGGCCAACAGACTTGCCGCAGCTCACGGGTAAAGGCAGGGCATCCAACCTCAAAAGTTAGGCACCCGCCAATATCGAGAGCATGCTCGTCGATGTCATGACGATCGCACCCATGGGTCCAGCAGTGGTCGTCGCGGCATCGCTCAATGATAATGCGCGCGTCTCCCCTTCACCTGTCCTTCGGTGCTTACCACCGATCTGAACGCGCCCAATGTCCAGAAGAGGCCATCGAGACGACATCAGGTTCTTGATTTTGTTGTGCTCGCACTGGCTGCCGTGGCAGGGACTATACTGTGGGGGTGGCCCCTTCCGTACAAACAGCAGCACGAGCCGTCATCGTTGCTTGGGAAGACCATGGCGGTCCATCTCGATGCAAGTCCCTAACCTTGGCGAAACCAAGCAGGCTCTAGATGGTGGCACGCCACTCGTCCATCTGCTTGGCTGCTGGCAGGAACCTTAGTAGCGGCTGAGCCCGCGCCATGGCCTCCGTAGTCGTGCTCGGCATGGGTGATGACGATGCAAATCGTACCATCGCTCGGCTCCTGACGGTGCCAGCAACGATAGTACCACGTCCCCGCTGTTGCGGGGAGGCCACCTGGATGGCATGGTGGCATGGCGAAGGCGCTTGAGGGCCAGCGGCTCCGTCGGGCGCAGTGACTTGGTCGACTCGCCATTGGGGAGGCGCATGCGCTGCGGTGGCTCCCGTAACAGGGTCAGCCAGAGGGCGGGGATTTTCCCCAGACCGAGCACCATCACTACGGCTGTGCCCGTCGGCAAGAGGAGGATGTGAGAATAGAGTAGACCCTCCATCCATACCTTGTGGAGGATGGCCGTCGGGGTGTTGCTGATGTCGCTCTCCTCTGATGCCTCCTGCTTCTGCTTCAGCCGTGGAGGAGGAGGTGATGGCACCGCTTGCTCCGACCACACCCTCAACAGTGTCCACATCCTCGCTCGCCTCCACACCTTCCGCAGCATTGGTGGCTACGGGAAGTGGAGCCTTTGAGGTGGATGGGTGAGCCGAAGCACCGGATTTCTTCTCGGGCGCCATGGTGATGGCACCGTCGAAGATGAAGATGGCGATGAAGATGATGCGATGCACACGCTTTCAGATTCGTGCAACCGATCCCCCTACCTGGCGTGCCAAAGATGTCATGGGAAACCACGACCACCTATGGGACCAAGTGTCCCTTGCTGGTTCGGCAGGGGGGGATGTCACATTGCACAAAGAGCAGAAGAACGTGGAGCAGCATGGCAGAAATCACACAAGCAATTTTACCCAGGTTCGGGCCGCCATGAGGCGTAAAACCCTACTCTTGCTTTGGTGGATTGATGGTGGAAGAATGGTGGTGGAGCGCAGTACACTTGCCCGGCAGGGGTTGTCTATGGGCGACGATGGCTATGCCTGTATGACTGTGTGGGTATTCAACCTGCTAACCTCTTCTACGCTTGCCAAGGGCCTCCTTTTATATATTAAGGGGTCACCACAATGGCAAATCAGTCATTATGCACTGATAAGATAGCAAACAGTGTTGTCATACCTAACTCTGCAGGCTGACAGAGCACATTAAATGTGCCGCTCAACGTCACATCATTGCTTGTCCGGCAAGCCTTGCCGGGCTATTTCGCCAGCTTCACGCCTGCTTACTTGACACGTCGCAGAACGGGTGTTGTCTGTAGGTATTTCTGTAGAAAGAGGCTGCTATGTGGCGACTGGCTGCCACTTAACTACTTTGTAGCTTGACACCGCACTGATTTACGATGTGGGTCGTGGTGGAGTAGTTGGTGAGGTGGTTTTTGCCTCTGTGAGTGCCGGTAGGCCCTGCTGGGACGTCTTGGATGATCTCTTCCGGGGCAATGTTGGGGAACGCGGTAATTTCAAAACATTTCCTATGATCACACAGATCTATCTAGGAGATGCATAGCAACGAGAGGGGAGAGTGTGTCCATGTACCCTTGTAGACCAGAAGCGGAAGCGTTTCAATAACACGGTTGATGTAGTCGAACTTCTTCGCAATCCAACCAATCAAGTACCAAATGCACGGCACCTCTGTGTTCAGCACACGTTCAGCTCGATGACATCCCTCGTGCTCTTGACCCAGCTGAGGACGAGGGGTAGTTCTGTCAGCACAATGGTGTGGTGACGGTGATGATGATGCTACCGACGCAGGGCTTCGCGTGAGCACTACGATGGTATGATCGAGGTGTGTAACTGTGGAGGGGGCACCGCACACAGTTCAGAGAAACTTCTGTTTCTTTGGGGTGCCCCTGCCCCCGTATATAAAGGAGGGAGGGAGAGAGGCCGGCCCCTTAGGGGCGCGCCAAGTGTATGGAGTCCTACTAGGACTTCCAAGTCCTATTAGGAATCCTTTCCCTTTTAGGAGTAGGAGAGAAGGAAAGAGAAAGGCAGTAGGAAAGGGCAAGGGGGGCGCCGCCCCCTTCCCCTAGTCCAATTCGGACCCATGGGAGGGGGGCGCACCACCTCCCCTCGGCCTACATCCTCTATTTCCCGTATGGCCCAATAAGGCACATTACTTCTCCCGGTGAATTACCGTAACTCCCTGGTACTCCGAAAATACCCGAATCACTCGGAACCTTTCCGATGTCTGAATATAGCCTTCCAATATATGAATATTTACGTATTGACCATTTCGAGACTCCTCGTCATGTCCGTGATCTCATCCGGGACTCTGAACAAACTTCGGTCATCAAAACACATAACTCATAATACAAATCGTCATCGAACGTTAAGCGTGCGGACCCTACAGGTTCGAGAACTATGTAGACATGAGCAAGACACATCTCCGGTCAATAACCAATAGCGGAACCTGGATGCTCATATTGGCTCCTACATATTCTACGAAGATCTTTATCGGTCAAACCGCATAACAACATACGTTGTTCCCTTTGTCATCGGTATGTTACTTGCCCGAGATTTGATCGTCGGTATCAACATACCTAGTTCAATCTCATTACCGACAAGTCTCTTTACTCGTTCCATAATGCTTCATCCCTAACTAACTCATTAGTCACATTGCTTGCAAGGCTTATAGTGATGAGCATTACCGAGAGGGCTGAGAGATACCTCTCTGAAATCCGAAGTGACAAATCATAATCTTGATCTATGCCAACCCAACAAACACCTTCGGAGACACATGTAGAGCATCTTTATAATTGATACATCCATTTTGCATCATGCTTTTATATCAATATTTATTGCATTATGGGCAGTTATTACACATTATATCTCAATACTTATGGCTATTGTCTCTTATTTTACAAGGTTTACCATGAAGAGGGGGATGCCGGCAGCTGGAATTCTTGCTGGAAAAGGAGAAAACGTTGGAAACCTATTCTGCACAACTCCAAAAGACCTCAGACTCCACGAAACAACTTTTCAAATTTAATAAGAATTTTTGGGCAAAAGAAATAGGCCAGGGGGCCCACACCCTATCCAGGAGATAGGGGCGCCCCCCCTAGGGCACGGCCCCCTATCTCCTCGGCCCCCTGGTGGGCTTCCGGCGTCCATCTTCTGCTATATGAAGGGGTTTCCCCTGGAAAAAATCGTGGGCAAGCTTATGGGACGAAACTCCGCCGCCACGAGGCGGAACCTTGGCGGAATCAATCTAGGGCTCTGGCGGAGCTGTTCTGCCGGGGACACTTCCCTCCGGGAGGGGGAAATCATCACCAACGTCATCACCAACTATCCTCTCATCGGGAGGGGGTCAATCTCCATCAACATCTTCACCAGCACCATCTCATCTCAAAACCCTAGTTCATCTCTTGTATCCAATCTTGTATCAAAACCACAAATTGGTACCTATGGGTTGTTAGTAGTGTTGATTACTCCTTGTAGTTGATGCTATTTGGTTTACTTGGTGGAAGATCATATGTTCAGATCCTTTATGCATATTATTACCCCTCTGATTATGAACATGAATATGCTTTGTGAGTAGTTACGTTTGTTCCTGAGGACATGGGTGAAGTCTTGCTATTAGTAGCCATGTGAATTTGGTATTCGTTTGTTATTTTGATGCGATGTATGTTGTCTCTCCTCTAGTGGTGTTATGTGAATGTCGACTACATGACACTTCACCATTATTTGGGCCTAGAGGAAGGCATAGGGAAGTAATAAGTAGATGATGGGTTGCTAGAGTGACAGAAGCTTAAACCATAGTTTATGCGTTGCTTCGTTAGGGGTTGATATGGACCCATATGTTTAATGTTGTGGTTAGGTTTACCTTAATACTCCTTTTTGTAGTTGCGGATGCTTGCAATCGGGGTTAATCATAAGTGGGGTGCTTGTCCATGTTAGGGCAGTACCCAAGTGACGGTCCACCCACATATCAAATTATCAAAGTACCAAACGCGAATCTTATGAACGTGATGAAAACTAGCTTGACGATAATTCCCAATGTGTCCTCGGGAGCTCCTTCTTCATTATTAGAATTTGTCCAGGCTTATCCTTTGCTACATAGAGGATTGCACCACCTTGCTGCACTTTATTTACTTTATTTACTTTTTGCTTGTTACTATTTATCTTATCACAAAACTATCTATCACCTACTATTTCAGTGCTTGCAGAGAAAACCTTACCGAAAACCGCTTATCATTTCCTTCTGCTCCTCGTTGGGTTCGACACTCTTACTCATCGAAAGGACTACGATAGATCCCCTACACTTGTGGGTCATCAATAATCACCCATTTACGTTGTGACATTTGATAGCACACAAGGTGTTCCTCCAGTATTCGGGAGTTGCATAATCTCATAGTCTGAGGAACATGTATAAGTCATGAAGAAAGCAGTAGCAATGAAACTGTAACGATCATAATGCTAAGCTCACTGATGGGTCTTATCCATCACATCATTCTCCTAATGATGTGATCTCGTTCATCAAATGACAACACATTTCTATGGTTAGGAAACATAACCATCTTTGATTAACAAGCTAGTCTAGTAGAGGCATACTAGGGACACTATGTTTTGTCTATGTATTCACACATGTACTAAGTTTCTGGTTAATACAATTCTGGCATGAATAATAAACATTTATCATGAAATAAGTAAATAAATAATAACTTTATATTGCCTATAGGGCATATTTCCTTCAGTCTCCCACTTGCACTAGAGTCAATAATCTAGTTCACATCGGCATGTGATTTAACACCAATAGTTCACATCTATATGTGATTAACATCCATAGTTCACATCGCCATGTGAACAACACCCAAAGGGTTTACTAGTGCCAATAATCTAGTTCACATCGTTATGTGATTAACAACCAAAGACTACTAAGGTGTGATCATGTTTTGCTTGTGAGAGAAGTTTAGTCAACGGGTCTGTCACATTCAGAGTCATATGTATTTTGCAAATATTCTATGTTTACAATGCTCTGCATGGAGCTACTCTAGCTAATAGATCCCACTTTCAATATGTATGCAGATTGAGACTCAGAGTCATCTGGATCGGTGTAAAAGCTTGCATCGACGTAACTCTTTACGACGAACTCATGATCACTTCCATAACTGAGAAATATTTCCTTAGTCCGGTTATGTAACTAAGGATAAATTTGACCGCTATATAGTGATCTACTCCTGGATCACCATCGTACCCCCTTGCCAAAATTATAGCAAGGCATACAACTGGCCTGGTACATAGCATGGCATACTTTATAGAACCTATTACTGAGGCATAGGAAATGACTTTCATTATCTTTCTATCTTCTACCATGGTCGGGCTTTGAGTCTTACTCAATTTTACACATTGTAATACAGACAAGAACTCCTTCTTTGACTGATCCATTTTGAACTCTTTCAAAAACTTGTCAAGGTATGTATTCATTGAAAAATCTTATCAAGCGTCTTGATCTATCTCTATAGATCTTGATGCCCAATATATAAGCAACTTCACGGAGGTCTTTCTTCAAAAAAACTCTTATTCAAGTATCCCTTTATGCTATCCAGAAATTCTATATCATTTCCAATCAACAATATGTCATCCACATATAATATTAAAAATGCTACAGAGCTCCCACTCACTTTCTTGTAAATACAGGCTTCTCCAAAAGTCTGTATAAAACCATATGGTTTGATCACACTATCAAAGCGTTTATTCCAACTCCGAGAGGCTTGCACCAGTCCATAAATGGATTGCTGGAGCTTGCACACTTTGTTAGCACCCTTTGGATCGACAAAACCTTCTGGTTGCATCATATACAACTCTTCTTTAAGAAATATCCATTTAAGGAATGCAGTTTTTGACATCCATTTGCCAAATTTCATAAAATATGGCAATTGCTATCATGATTCAGACGGATTTAAGCATCGCTACAGTTGATAAAATCTCATTGTAGTCAACACCTTGAACTTGTCGAAAACCCTTTTTGCGACATGTCGAGCTTTGTAGATAGTAACACTACTATCAGCGTCCGTCTTCCTGTTGAAGATCCATTTATTCTCAATGGCTTGTTGATCATCGGGCAAGTCCACCAAAGTCCACACTTTGTTCTCATACATGGATCCCATCTCAGATTTCATGGCCTCAAGCCATTTCGTGGAATTTGAGCTTATCATCGCTTCCTCATAGTTCGTAGGTTCATCATGGTCTAGTAACATGAATTCCAGAATAGGATTTGTCAGGACCCCGACTCAATGCCACATCGATCTAGCATGTAACACCTCATATCACTTTGCGGCCTCACGCACGGTATTCCCACGGGTGTCGCCTTACCTTTGCCCGGGACCATTTGCGCCTTTTGGCACACGTATATGACAGTGTCGCTAGCATCCATATGATAAGGAGCCCGGGCTGACATGGCTAGTCGTAAACCCAAAGCGGCACAGACTTACAAGGACAGGCATCCATGACCCAGCATCGAACGTGTCGGTCATCAGCGAGTGAATCCAGGCTGTAGCACTGGGCTAGCAGGACTCCGGTGAACCGGGCTGTAGCGGGCTAACAGGACTCCGGTATTCACCGCGTGACATTTCCCCGAAGGGACAGACACGGGAACGAAGAAGGACACATGCCGGCCAGCCTAAGTGTTCCGGAGCAGTAGCAAGCTACCATGGCTCGGTGGAAACACTAGGAGACATTTCCCCGTAAGAGAGGCTACTAAAGATAAACAACTAGATGGTCAGATCCCACACATACCAAGCATTTCAATAACATACACACAATATGCTCGATATGTGCAAATACAACATGGCATCACAACATGACTCTATGACTCAAGTAATCTATTCAATAGGCTCCGAGGAGCGAGATATTACAAACAGGGGTCTCACGACCCAACATTCAGAGCATACAAAACAAAGCACAAGCGGAAGCTATCATATCTGAGTACAGACATCTATAAATGAAAAAGGCTGAGAAGCCTGACTATCTACCAAATACTGCCGAGGGCACAAGATCGTAGCTGAGGTAACAAGCTAAACGTCGAAGTCCACGCGAAACTACTAGTGAGACCAAAGTCTCTCTGCAAAACATAAAATAGGCAAACGTGAGTACAATTGTACCCTGCAAGACTTACATCAGAACTAACTACATATGCATCATTTTCAACGAGGGGATAGTGGGGTTTAACTGCAGCAAGCCAGCTTTGACTCGGTGGCTATCCTAAACTACGACTGCAAGCGACTCTTTTGAGGTGGCGCACACGAGTCCACATATTCACCATATCAATACACCACTATGGATCCGCTCCCGTCTACCTACGAGAACGCCATCCATAGCACTCACGCTTATCTTGCGTATTTTAGAGTATCCACTTTCACTTGTCTATGAACTGATATAAGCAACCCAGAAGTCCTTTTCCGCGGACACGGCTATTCGAATAGATGATGTTAACCCTGCAGGGGTGTACTTCTTCATACATGTTTCCACCACTTAGCGTCTGCACACGACATGTGCTCGGCAGACTTCAAGCGAAAGCCGACGTGGGTGTAGACCACGACCTACCTAAACACTTAAGCCTCTGGTCCAGGTTTATCGCCTATTCAGGTTCCATCCGCAGGGAGTCCGGCCGAGGTTTCCCATACGGCCCCGAACGATGTGAACAGGGTTCCCGAGATACCTAACGGGTATTCGGTACACCCGGCCACGTACCTACCGCATCACAGCCCACCCCTACGGTCAGCGCTGTCCACGGCCTCCAGTAGGCTACAAACACCAGAAACTACTTGCAACTCCTGGACGGAGAACTAGGGTGAATAAGAAGTCGAGAGGGTCCATTGGTTTCGGGCCCAATGCATGGTAGTAGCTGATTCTTAAATCACACATACAGATCTCAGTGCTTAAGGTCGGCTTCAATGAAACAACCCACCATGTACTCCTACATGGCCTCTCATCGATACCTTTACCAAATCGTGTTCACCACACCACTCTCATTACCGACATAATCATTTCGCTCTAGCCCATCACCCAGATGAACCAGACCTGACACGACTCTAAGCATAGCAGGCATAGCAAGGTAGGAACAACACATACATATGGCTCAATCAACTCCTACACATGCTAGTGGGTTTCATCTAGTTACTGTGGCAATGACAGGTCATGCAGAGGAAATGGGTTCAACTACCGTAGCACACAGCAGTTTGAATCGCGTTGTCTTAATGCAGTAAAAGAGAGCAGGAGCGAGAACATGGGATTGTATCGATATGATCAAATGGTTGGTTGCTTGCCTGATGGTTCGATGCACGGATACGGTTCTTCGTTAGGGTAGTCACGGTACTCCTCGGGGACAGATCCTGTCGTAAAGGATAACGATACACAGGCATCACCAAACAATGTGCAACAATATGATGCATGCATGAAACATGGCAATATGAGTGTGTTGGGCTAATGCAACTAAAGCTACCAACGCTGTCAGGACCCCGACTCGATGTCACATCGATCTAGCTGGTAACACCTCATATCACTTTGCGGCCTCACGCACGGTATCCCCACGGGTGTCGTCTTACCTTTTCCCGGGACCGTTTGCGCTTTTTGGCTCGCGTATATGAAAGTGTCGCTAGCATCCATATGATAAAGAGCCCGGGCTGACATGACTAGTCGTAAACCCAAAGTGGCACAGACTTACAGGGACAGGCATCCATGACCCAGCTTCGAACGTGTCGGTCATCAGCAAGTGGGTCCGGGCTGTAGCACTGGGCTAGCAGGACTCCAGTAAACCGGGCTGTAGCGGGCTAACAGGACTCCGGTACTCAAAGCGTGACATTTCCCCGAAGGGACAGACACAGGAACGAAGAAGGACACATGCCGGCCAGCCTAAGTGTTCCAGAGCAGTAGCAAGCTACCATGGCTCAGCGGTAACACTAGGAGACATTTCCCGGTAAGAGAGGCTACTAAAGATAAACAACTAGATAGTCAGATCCCACACATACCAAGCATTTCAATCATACACACAATATGCTCGATATGTGCAAATACAACGAAGCATCACAACATGACTCTACGACACAAGTACTTATTCAATAGGCTCCGAGGAGCGAGATATTACAAACAGGGGTCTCATGACCCAACAATCAGAGCATACAAATCAAAGCACAAGCGGAAGCTATCATGTCTGGGTACAGACATCTATAAATGAAAAAGGCTGAGAAGCCTGACTATCTACCAGATCCTGCCGAGGGCACAAGATCGTAGCTGAGGTAACAAGCTAAACGTCGAAGTCCACGTGGAACTACTAGTGAGACTGAAGTCTCTCTGCAAAAACATAAAATAGGCAAACGTGAGTACAAATGTACCCAGCAAGACTTACATCAGAACTAACTACATATGCATCATTTTCAACAAAGGGATGGTGGGGTTTAACTGCAGCAAGCCAGCTTTGACTCGGTGGCTATCCTAAACTACGACTGCAAGCGACTCTTTTGAGGTGGCGCACACGAGTCCACATATTCACCATATCAATACACCACTATGGATCCGCTCCCGTCTTCCTACGAGAACGCCATCCATAGCACTCACGCTTATCTTGCGCATTTTAAAGTATCCACTTTCACTTGTCTATGAACTGATATAAGCAACCCAGAAGTCCTTTTCCGCGGACACGGCTATTCGAATAGATGATTTTAACCCTGCAGGGGTGTACTTCTTCATACATGTTTCCACCACTTAGCGTCTGCACACGACATGTGCTCGGCAGACTTCAAGCGAAAGCCGACGTGGGTGTAGACCACGACCTACCTAAACACTCAAGTCTCTAGTCCAGGTTTATCGCCTATTCGGGTTCCATCCATGAGGAGATCCGGCCGGAGTTTCGCTCACAGCCCCAAACGATGTGAACAGGGTTCCCGAGATACCAAACGGGCATCCGGTACACCGTGCCATGTACCTACCGCATCACAGCCCACCCCTACGGTCAGCGCTGTCCACGGCCTCCAGTAAGCTACAAACACCAGAAACTACTTGCAACTCCTGGACAGAGGACTAGGGTGAATAAGAAGTCGAGCGGGGTCATATTTCAGGGCCCAATGCATGGTAGTAGCTGAATCATGGATCACAAACACAGAACTCAGTTCCTAAGGACGGCTTCAATGAGACAACCCACCATGTACTCCTACATGGCCTCTCACCGACACCTTTTACCAAATCGTATTCACACACTTAGCTCACACACAGTAGGACATGTTCACACACCTCTGATTCATCCCCGATGAATCAGATCTGACTCAACTCTAAGCAGTAGCAGGCATGACAAACAAGCATGAATGAGTAGGCACAACAGGGCTCAAACAACTCCTACTCATGCTAGTGGGTTTCATCTATTTACTGTGGCAATGACAGGTCATGCAGAGGATAAAGGGGTTCAGCTACCGCAGCAAGTAACAGATGAATCGGTGTTGTCCTAATGCATTAAAAGAGAGCAGGAGCGAGAGAGTAGGATTGTATCGGAATGAACAAGGGGGTTTTGCTTGCCTGGCACTTCTGAAGATAACATTGAGTCTTCATCAGTGTCAACGATCACATCATCGGTATCACGTCTATCGAGAGGGGACAAATACCGGCAACACAGAAGGGAACACAATCAATGCAATGCACAATATGATGCATGATCACGACATGGCAAAATGAATGTGTTTTGAGCTAATGCAACTAGCAACAGATTAAATGAAGTTGGTTTGAATACAAGATTCAAATTCAAACTCCATATGTGATTATTCAAATGCCATTTAATTGATTTGTGCTAAACAGCACCTATAAGTTGTTCTAACATGCATGAAAATGGTACAGATGGATTCCTTGAATTTTTTTGATAATTTTTCATATATAATTTATTTAATTTGGAGTTACGGTTAATTTTCTATGAATTTTAGAAGTTTTGGTTATTATCTAAAATTTATAAATCATTTTTGATTTATTTTAATTCCAGAAACAAATACTGCGTCAGCATGACGTATTAGTGACGTCAGCAGGTCGACGTGGCTGGTCCAGGTCAAACCTGGCCAGTGGGGTCCATATGTCAGCGTCATAGGTTAAACAGGGGGGTTTAGTTTAGTTTAATTAAAGATTAGGGCACTAGGGCCCACATGTCAGTGTCAGCAGGGGGGTAATTAAATTAAAATAAACTAAACTAATTAATAGGGGGGCTGGCCCCACCTGTCATCGACCCAGGGGGGGTCAAACCCCTGGTCAGCAGGGCCTAACCTGCCGGCGGCTTGACGCCGGCGAGGCCGAGACGGCGGAGGCCTTCGGATTTCTTGCTCCGGCGGCCAAACGGGCGGATGAGGGCGTCTACGTGGAGCTGGGACTCGCCCGCATCCATCTGTGCAAACGGCAGGGGCTGAGGTGGCCCGAGCTCACCGGAGGCAAGCTCGCGGCGGTGGCCGGAGTTCGGGCGAGGTCGGGGTTGGCGTTAGGGGGCACGGGAGGGGAAGCTGGTGTGTGATTAGGTTCCTGGTGAGGTGTGGAGCACGTTGCCGTGCTCGGTAGCTAGCTCCGGTGGCTCTGGCCTTGTCCGCGTCATCGCCGGCGGTGAGGAGCTCACGGCCCCGGTGAAAAGGGCGGCTAGCGTGCGGGAACGAGCGCGGGGAGGAGGGGAAATGGAAGAGGAGCTCACAGCGGATCCGGTAGAGGCAACGGCGAGGCCGGGGAGGGGCTGGAGCTCGCGAATCCTCGGAAGTTCGCCGGCGGCCGAAGGTTGGGGACGAGCTCCGGGAAGACGCTACAGGGCTCCCGCGGTCGAATGGGTTGGTGTAGAAGACGCAGAAGGCGATGGCGGTTCCTCTGAACTCATCGGAGAGGCACGGGGTGGACGGTGGCCGCGGTGATGCTCGTCGGTGGCGACGGGTGTGTTCGGTGGCTGCGCGCGAGAGAGCCAGAGGAAGAGAGGAGCTCAGGGAGAGAGTGAGAGGCCTGGGGGGTGCGTGGCGTCGCGGACGGGGTCCAGGGCGACGAGAGGAAGCAGGAGGTGGCCAGGGGGAAGCAGGAGGTGGCCGAGGCCTCTCGGGCGCGCGCCACACCTCGCCTTTGTTCGTCCTCCTGGCAAAGGAGGAAGATGACAAGGGGGGGAAGGAGGTGGGCTGGGCCGGCCAGATGGGCTGGCCAGCTGGGCCGGCTACAGGTAAGTGGCCCAGGTAGGCTTCTGTTCTTTTTATTTTTTTCTTCTGTTTTGTTTTATTTAATTTATTTTGCCACTGTTTTGAATTTAAAATAATTCAAACAATGCCAAAAACTCCTCTGAATATTTTATATTGCTAAATGGACTTTTCCAAAAGCTTATAAAATATATCAGGGGTATTTGAAATTATATTCTAATTATATGAATATAATTCAAATTCAAATAGCTAATGAATTAAATCCAAAGTCCCAAAAATAATTCCTTAAAAATGTTCAATATTTTGGTTGGGACCAGAACCCTTACCAAAAATTATCAAACATTTAAGAAGAGCATTTTGGAGCAATGAATGAGATTTCTAGGGTTTTTGCCCCTCTTTTATTTAAGTTTTTGAGGCTTCCAAAATTCCCTCAGTTCAAATTTTCAGAATTTAAACATGATGCACACATGAGCTAGCCTAGAGCACTACCAGCAGCTAGGGATGTGACAACTCACCCCCACTAAACAAGAATCTCGTCTCGAGATTCAAGCGTAGGGTAGGATGAAGGGAAAACGCAAACTAGTACAATCTTCACGATCCAGGTTGCACTTCAAATGAACGTTGATTTGAACACCATCTTTGTCTTGTCGTCTTGCTCTGAGAACTTCAGCTAATCATGACAAGAAGAGGAAAGGAAAACTCTAGAAGGATCGGTCTCCTCGAAGATCGAACAACTTAGGATCAACTCATGGTTTGAGACATGGAAATATCTCTCAAGCTGAGAGACGAAGCACACCTTTAGAGGAATGGAGTGGAACAGATGACGAAGGTTCACTAGGTAGACAACGATTCCACACCTAAAAAGGTGGTAAATGATTATCAATGTAGCGAGGAGTTGAGTTGCCATGATACCACAACGAGGCACCTTAGGGACGGTGACTCGTAGAAATATCCCCTTAAGTGGCAAAAAGAATTACCTTTGATATAGAGATCATTTAGACTCTCTATATCAGCCTAAGGCAAAACACAGCAATCGATTGGCGGGGGTCGGTAGAATGGCATACTCGGACTTGGATGATGTGGATTACCTTGTTGAAGACAACGTAATGGATGAATTTGCTTATCACCGGAAATGGAGGAGACCCATGGTAGAATGACACATTGGCGGTGCAAGCTGGGAACAAAATGCAAATGCTGGGAATGATTCTGGTAACTGGGGAAGAACCCAACAATAAGGAGTGAATTCACTGTTTGAGAAGGTCACAGCATTGCCGAGGGAACTGAGAGCATCCCAATTAGAGCCGATGATAACACGTAGCGCTTGTGCGTGCTCTCAAGAACTTGAGCATTTCCACAATCATCAAGGTTTTATCAACAACCGCGTCAAGGGTGCTGACAACACAACATACTACCATGATGAATAGCGATGGACGATGCAGCTGCGAAGGAAGATAACATCAACTCAGATTTCACCCTAGCGAGGCCAAGGAAACAAAATCTGGATGATCGACCGAGAGACATTTAGCACTCCGCTTCTAATGTTCTCCTTGATGTGCTAGTGTAACCCATTCATAGATATGGTTTGATATCTAGAACATCAAGTAAAAAGGTCGGACTTCGGGAGCACAAGAATCCATAAGGAATAACTACGGAGGTAAATCCTGCGAAATCCTTATGGGGAGGTGGCCAACTTCTTTGATCAAGATACTATAATAATAGGTCTTTCGGCTGGGTGGTGCTGGCCACGACATCCACTTTACCAGCTATCGAGGGACCAATATTATAGTTCTTGGGAAATGTTCCAACCATCATATCTGCCCGCGATTCAGATCTGGTTGGTGTCAGGATATTCCAGACTCATCGAGTCTAGGAAGAAAAATAAAAGTTTGCAACACAAATCGACGAAATGGCGTTGCGAGATTCTCGGGAAATGAACTATGATAGCAAGCTCCAAAACATGAGCTGGGTCTGCTACAACATGTGAACACGCTGTCCTAGACAAACATTATCACATGGTAGTCTTACAATAAAACACTACCGAGTTCAGGTGGGAACCATCACCGTGGATAACGAAGTCCTTGCATAAGTCATATGATTAGCTCTTATGAAGGAACTTCTTCTCCTTGAACAAATCAATCAGTGGCTTGGTGTGCTCGGGACACATATGGAATGAAGGTTGCAAGTCTCCAGACCACAGAATACTTCGCACATGTGCATGACTGATTTGGGATGATTCCAAGGAAACAAAACAATCTTCCTCAAATTCATGGCGGCAACTTGCATCATATGCACATGAATTAGGGAAAGTCACTACTTTCTTTCAAACATATGCTTCATGAACGAAACATGAAGAAATGCTTACACAAGTTTCCAACACTAGGTTGATGTTCAACATGATTCATGGGGGGAGACAAAATGCTACTGATGGGCTCAACAGCAACTCATCGGAATTTCCATATCACTGGACTTCCACCATCATGTGAACACGGTGATAGCATTGGCCAGACCAAAGATGTAATGGTGTATGCTCAAGGGATCAACCACGAGTAGGACAACATTACGAGCATCGTTGGTACTGATTTGATTTGACGATAGCCCACACTCAAATCAAGGGATTGATAAGACAATAGGTCCAGCAACTGATCACAGGGACCAATCGATGAAGATATCATCTTCTTTCAACACACACTACACAAGAATATCCCTTTTGAACGAACTAAGTCAGGCAAGCTTTTATCTTCCAACTCTCCAAGTTGTCGTTTAGCTTAACCAACTAGCTCAGGAGTATCCAACACGGATTCTTGGAGAAAGGGTGGTTTACAATAAACCAACTTGATCACGAGCTTAACATAACAGTCAGGTGACAACCTGGTGATACTTTCGAGAAGATATTCGGAAAATCACGAACCACCGATATGTTACTAAGATCGAGAACAATCTTGCTTTTCAGGGCAAGATGATATGATCAAATGAGTGAGGACTTGACACAATCCTAACTCATTGATCGAAGGGTGCACCGGAAATAAGGACTAGATAGCACGATCAGTCTTAGAATGATGATTCAAGAACCAACATGCTAAGAATGAAATTATTATCCTTTAACTACTAAGCAACAAGGTTGCTAGGAGTATTGATTTCACACATCACAATTCATTTGTCGGTATTCCGGTTGCATCAACATGGAACCGAGGAATGAAAAAGGATGGCGAGAAGTATCACTATGTCAAGAATTCACAAAAGGTGGTGCAATTCTCATGAAATTCTTGTCATAAAGAAGGTAATACTTCAGGGTAGAGCAGACCAGAAGCTGGATTGTAACTTGATCTGCGGAACACAACTACTTTGACCCAATCCTAAATATGGATGAGGTACTGGAGTTTGTTTCTCCTAGTCATTCAGGACGGAATGGCTTGACGGGCCACAAGAGTAATAGGCATCGACAAACGAATGCACGCATACTCTTGACTATTAATTGATAGGCGAGGGTCGAAAACAACTAAGATGGGACAACTCAAAAGAACATATGATTTTCTGAGTTGTGGATGCATGGATTAGCATGTCGAACGAAGTTCAACATATTTCTTCCGGATAACCCATGCAGAAAGGTAGAACTGGCAGAGTCACAATTTATGAATGGAGAACTCCTCAAGAGTACTCTAATTGTGATCTTTTGATCCAATAAACATCTGCCATAAGCGGTTCATAGTATTTGGAAGAAGGGAATACCACGGACCTCGAGGACTATCGCAAAGTTACTAATATCCTAAAGGAACTAGCAAACACTATCAACATGAGGTAAGTAGAGTGAATCTCGGGTTCAAAGCCCAAGGAGTAGAATACCTACTACTAAGTGGCATCACGGGATGCTTTCGAGAATAAAAGCCAGAATCATCACACTGGGATCACAAAACATTGCTAGATTACTAGGTGACTTCCTAAACACCTAGGGCCATAATAGTAACTCCAACATAATGTCAAGGCAATAGAATACCCCAACTCAACAATTAGTGTGATTGAGCTGGCATAAAGGAGCATCGAAACCAGAGGAAAAGAATTTTGCAAATGCATCAGACTATTTAGAAACCTGGAATGACTCGGACAGCATAACGGCTGTAAATGCTCAGAAAAGATTTGAGACATTCACAAAAAATGGTGGCATAACCACTCAGTAGCACAATATCAAGGTCTCAAGATCAATAATTAACATACAGAAGTACTAGGAACTGAAACAAGGCTTAAATCCAACAATCTATAAGTCTACGGATTAGTAACACGTGATCCTGATAGAAAGAAAAGATAGCCTAGTTCTTAATCCCCGTAGAAGAGAAGATGATGACTCAGATCAGAAGGCCATGAGGTATAAGGAGTAAAAAGAGCCTTACGTTCCATCCCACAATCAATTCCCTTATATAACTAAAGAATTTCTAGACTCAACTTCGACCAGTTTGGCTTGGTAATCCTACAGGCAGTCAAGCTCTGATACCAACGCTGTCAGGACCCCGACTCAATGCCACATCAATCTAGCATGTAACACCTCATATCACTTTGCAGCCTCACGCACGGTATTCCCACGGGTGTCGCCTTACCTTTGCCCAGGACCGTTTGCGCCTTTTGGCACACGTATATGACAGTGTCGCTAGCATCCATATGATAAGGAGCCCGGGCTGACATGGCTAGTCGTAAACCCAAAGCGGCACATACTTACAAGGACAGGCATCCATGACCCAGCATCGAACGTGTCGGTCATCAGCGAGTGAATCCAGGCTGTAGCACTGGGCTAGCAGGACTCCGGTGAACCGGGCTGTAGCGGGCTAACAGGACTCCGGTATTCACCGGGTGACATTTCCCCGAAGGGACAGACACGGGAACGAAGAAGGACACATGCCGGCCAGCCTAAGTGTTCCGGAGCAGTAGCAAGCTACCATGGCTCGGTGGAAACACTAGGAGACATTTCCCCGTAAGAGAGGCTACTAAAGATAAACAACTAGATGGTCAGATCCCACACATACCAAGCATTTCAATAACATACACACAATATGCTCGATATGTGCAAATACAACATGGCATCACAACATGACTCTATGACTCAAGTAATCTATTCAATAGGCTCCGAGGAGCGAGATATTACAAACAGGGGTCTCACGACCCAACATTCAGAGCATACAAAACAAAGCACAAGCGGAAGCTATCATATCTGAGTACAGACATCTATAAATGAAAAAGGCTGAGAAGCCTGACTATCTACCAAATACTGCCGAGGGCACAAGATCGTAGCTGAGGTAACAAGCTAAACGTCGAAGTCCACGCGAAACTACTAGTGAGACCGAAGTCTCTCTGCAAAACATAAAATAGGCAAACGTGAGTACAATTGTACCCAGCAAGACTTACATCAGAACTAACTACATATGCATCATTTTCAACGAGGGGATAGTGGGGTTTAACTGCAGCAAGCCAGCTTTGACTCGGTGGCTATCCTAAACTACGACTGCAAGCGACTCTTTTGAGGTGGCGCACACGAGTCCACATATTCACCATATCAATACACCACTATGGATCCGCTCCCGTCTACCTACGAGAACGCCATCCATAGCACTCACGCTTATCTTGCGTATTTTAGAGTATCCACTTTCACTTGTCTATGAACTGATATAAGCAACCCAGGAGTCCTTTTCCGCGGACACGGCTATTCGAATAGATGATGTTAACCCTGCAGGGGTGTACTTCTTCATACATGTTTCCACCACTTAGCGTCTGCACACGACATGTGCTCGGCAGACTTCAAGCGAAAGCCGACGTGGGTGTAGACCACGACCTACCTAAACACTCAAGTCTCTAGTCCAGATTTATCGCCTATTCGGGTTCCATCCATGAGGAGATCCGGCCGGAGTTTCGCTCACAGCCCCAAACGATGTGAACAGGGTTCCCGAGATACCAAACGGGCATCCGGTACACCGTGCCACGTACCTACCGCATCACAGCCCACCCCTACGGTCAGCGTTGTCCACGGCCTCCAGTAAGCTACAAACACCAGAAACTACTTGCAACTCCTGGACAGAGGACTAGGGTGAATAAGAAGTCGAGCGGGGTCATATTTCAGGGCCCAATGCATGGTAGTAGCTGAATCATGGATCACAAACACAGAACTCAGTTCCTAAGGACGGCTTCAATGAGACAACCCACCATGTACTCCTACATGGCCTCTCACCGACACCTTTTACCAAATCGTATTCACACACTTAGCTCACACACAGTAGGACATGTTCACACACCTCTGATTCATCCCCGATGAATCAGATCTGACTCAACTCTAAGCAGTAGCAGGCATGACAAACAAGCATGAATGAGTAGGCACAACAGGGCTCAAACAACTCCTACTCATGCTAGTGGGTTTCATCTATTTACTGTGGCAATGACAGGTCATGCAGAGGATAAAGGGGTTCAGCTACCGCAGCAAGTAACAGATGAATCGGTGTTGTCCTAATGCATTAAAAGAGAGCAGGAGCGAGAGAGTAGGATTGTATCGGAATGAACAAGGGGGTTTTGCTTGCCTGGCACTTCTGAAGATAACATTGAGTCTTCATCAGTGTCAACGATCACATCATCGGTATCACGTCTATCGAGAGGGGACAAATACCGGCAACACAGAAGGGAACACAATCAATGCAATGCACAATATGATGCATGATCACGACATGGCAAAATGAATGTGTTTTGAGCTAATGCAACTAGCAACAGATTAAATGAAGTTGGTTTGAATACAAGATTCAAATTCAAACTCCATATGTGATTATTCAAATGCCATTTAATTGATTTGTGCTAAACAGCACCTATAAGTTGTTCTAACATGCATGAAAATGGTACAGATGGATTCCTTGAATTTTTTTGATAATTTTTCATATATAATTTATTTAATTTGGAGTTACGGTTAATTTTCTATGAATTTTAGAAGTTTTGGTTATTATCTGAAATTTATAAATCATTTTTGATTTATTTTAATTCCAGAAACAAATATTGCGTCAGCATGACGTATTAGTGACGTCAGCAGGTCGACGTGGCTGGTCCAGGTCAAACCTGGCCAGTGGGGTCCATATGTCAGCGTCACAGGTTAAACAGGGGGGTTTAGTTTAGTTTAATTAAAGATTAGGGCACTAGGGCCCACATGTCAGTGTCAGCAGGGGGGTAATTAAATTAAAATAAACTAAACTAATTAACAGGGGGGCTGGCCCCACCTGTCATCGACCCAGGAGGGGGTCAAACCCCTGGTCAGCAGGGCCTAACCTGCCGGCGGCTTGACGCCGGCGAGGCCGAGACGGCGGAGGCCTTCGGATTTCTTGCTCCGGCGGCCAAACGGGCGGATGAGGGCGTCTACGTGGAGCTGGGACTCGCCCGCATCCATCTGTGCAAACGGCAGGGGCTGAGGTGGCCCGAGCTCACCGGAGGCAAGCTCGCGGCGGTGGCCGGAGTTCGGGCGAGGTCGGGGTTGGCGTTAGGGGGCACGGGAGGGGAAGCTGGTGTGTGAGTTAGGTTCCTGGTGAGGTGTGGAGCACGTTGCCGTGCTCGGTAGCTAGCTCCGGTGGCTCTGGCCTTGTCCGCGTCATCGCCGGCGGTGAGGAGCTCACGGCCCGGGTGAAAAGGGCGGCTAGCATGCGGGAACGAGCGCGGGGAGGAGGGGAAATGGAAGAGGAGCTCACAGCGGATCCGGTAGAGGCAACGGCGAGGCCGGGGAGGGGCTGGAGCTCGCGAATCCTCGGAAGTTCGCCGGCGGCCGAAGGTTGGGGACGAGCTCCGGGAAGACGCTACAGGGCTCCCGCGGTCGAATGGGTTGGCGTAGAAGACGCAGAAGGCGATGGCGGTTCCTCTGAACTCATCGGAGAGGCACGGGGTGGACGGTGGCCGCGGTGATGCTCGTCGGCGGCGACAGGTGTGTTCGGTGGCTGCGCGCGAGAGAGCCAGAGGAAGAGAGGAGCTCGGGGAGAGAGTGAGAGGCCTGGGGGGTGCGTGGCGTCGCGGACGGGGTCCAGGGCGACGAGAGGAAGCAGGAGGTGGCCAGGGGGAAGCAGGAGGTGGTCGAGGCCTCTCGGGCGAGCGCCACGCCTCGCCTCTGTTCGTCCTCCTGGCAAAGGAGGAAGATGACAAGGGGGGGAAGGAGGTGGGCTGGGCCGGCCAGATGGGCTGTCCAGCTGGGCCGGCTACAGGTAAGTGGCCCAGGTAGGCTTCTGTTCTTTTTATTTTTTTCTTCTGTTTTGTTTTATTTAATTTATTTTGCCACTGTTTTGAATTTAAAATAATTCAAACAATGCCAAAAACTCCTCTGAATATTTTATATTGCTAAATGGACTTTTCCAAAAGCTTATAAAATATATCAGGGGTATTTGAAATTATATTCTAATTATATGAATATAATTCAAATTCAAATAGCTAATGAATTAAATCCAAAGTCCCAAAAATAATTCCTTAAAAATGTTCAATATTTTGGTTGGGACCAGAACCCTTACCAAAAATTATCAAACATTTAAGAAGAGCATTTTGGAGCAATGAATGAGATTTCTAGGGTTTTTGCCCCTCTTTTATTTAAGTTTTTGAGGCTTCCAAAATTCCCTCAGCTCAAATTTTCAGAATTTAAACATGATGCACACATGAGCTAGCCTAGAGCACTACCAGCAGCTAGGGATGTGACAGGATTACCGTACCACTCTGGTGCAGACTATACTCTGCATGACCTATGAGGTTCGGTAGTAACTTGATCTGAAGTTTCATGATCATCATCATTAGCTTCCTCACTAATTGGTCCAGGAATCACTGAACTGATTTCTGTGATGAACTACTCTCCAATTCAGGAGAAGGTACAATACCTCATCAAGTTCTACTTTCCTCCCACTCACTTCTTTTGAGAGAAACTCCTTATCTAGAAAGGATCCATTTTTAGCAACGAATATCTTGCCTTTGGATCTATGATAGAAGGTGTACCAATAGTTTCCTTTGGGTATCCTATGAAGACGCACTTCTCCGATTTGGGTTCGAGCTTATCGGGTTGAAGCCTTTTCACATAAGCATCGCAGACCCAAACTTTAAGAAACGACAACTTTGGTTTCTTGCCAAACCACAGTTCATAAGGCGTCGTCTCAACGGATTTTGATGGTGCCCTTTTTAACGTGAATGTAGCTGTCTCTAATGCATAACCACAAAACAATAGTGGTAAATCGGTAAGACAAACCATAGATTGCACCATATCTAAAAAGTCCGGTTACGACATTCGAACACACCATTACGCTATGGTGTTCCAGGTGGTGTGAGCTGTGAAACTATTCCACATTGTTTTTAAATGAAGGCCAAACTCGTAACTCAAATACTCTCCCCCACGATCAAATCATAGAAACTTTATTTTCTTGTTATGATGATTCTCCACTTCACTCTGAAATTCTTTGAACTTTTCAAATGTTTCAAACTTGTGGTTCATTAAGTAGATATACCCATATCTGCTTAAATTATTTGTGAAGGTCAGAAAATAACGATACCCGCCACGAGCATCAACACTCATTGGATCGCATACATCGGTATGTATTATTTTCAATAAGTCACTAGCTCGTTCCATTGTTCCGGAGAACAGAGTTTTAGTCATCTTGCCCATAAGGCACGGTTCGCAAGCATCAAATGACTCATAATCAAGTGATTCCAAAAGTCCATCATCATGGAGTTTCTTCCTGCGCTTTACACCGATATGACCCAAACGGCAGTGCCACAAATAAGTTGCACTATCATTATCAACTTTGCATCTTTTGGCATCAATACTATGAATATGTGTATTACCATGATCGAGATTTAATAAACCATCAACATTGGGTGTATGACCATAGAAGGTTTTTATTCATGTAAATAGAATGACAATTATTCTCTGTCTTAAATGAATAACTGTATTGCAATTAACATGATCTAATCATATTCATGCTCAATGCAAACACCAAATAACATTTATTTAGGTTTAACACTAATCCCGAAAGTATAGGGAGTGCTCGATGATGATCATATCAGTCTTGGAACCACTTCCAACACACATCGTCACTTCATCCTCAACTAGTCTCTATTTATTCTGCAACTCCTCTTTCGATTTACTATCTTAGCAACCTAACAAGTATCAAATACCCAGGGATTACTACGAGCACTAGTAAGGTACACTTCAATAATATGTATATGAAATATACCTTTGTTCACTTTTTCATCCTTCTTATCCGCCAAATATTTGGGGCAGTTCCACTTCCAGTGACCATTTCCTTTGCAGTAGAAGCACTCAACTTCAAGCTTAGGTCCAGCTTTGGGCTTCTTCACGGAAGTGACAACTTGCTTGCAATTCTTCTTGAAGTTCCCTTTCTTTCCCTTTGCCCTTTTCTTGAAACTAGTGGTCTTGTTTAATCATCAACACTTGATGCTTTTTATTGATTTCTACCTTCGTGGATTTCAGCATCACGAAGAGCTCAGGAATCATTTTCATCATCCCTTGCATACTATAGTTCATCGCGAAGTTCAAGTAACTTGGTGATGGTGACTAGAGAACTCTGTCAATCACTATCTTATCTGGAAGATTAACTCACACTTGATTCAAGTGATTGTAGTACCCAGACATTCTGAGCAAATGCTCACTAGTTGAGAAATTCTCCTCCATCTTTTAGGCAAAGTACTTGTCAGAGGTCTCATACCTCTTGACACGGGCATGAGTCTGAAATACCAATTTAAGCTCTTGGAACATCTCATATTCTCTATGACATTTCAAAAACGTTTTTGAAGTCCCGGTTCTAAGCTGTAAAGCATGGTGCACTAAACTATCAAGTGGTCATCATATTGAGCTAGCCAAACGTTCATAGCATCTGCATCTGCTCCTACAATAGGTATGTCACCTAGCGGTGCATCAAGGACATAATTCTTCTATGCAGCAATGAGGATACACCTTAGATCATGCACCCAGTCTGCATCATTGCTACTATCATCTTCCAACTTAGTTTTCTCTAGGAACATATAAAAAACATAGGGAAGCTATAACGCGAGCTATTGATCTACAACATAATTTGCAAAATACTATCGGGACTAAGTTCATGATAATTAAAGTTCAATTAATCATATTACTTAAGAACTCCCACACAGACACCCCTCTAGTCATCTAAATGATCATGTGATCCAAATCAACTAAAACCATGTCCGATCATCACGTGAGATGGAGTAGTTTTCAATGGTGAACATTACTATGTTGATCATATCTACTATATGATTCACGCTTCACCTTTCAGTCTCTAGCGTTCTGAGGCCATATCTGCATATGCTAGGCTCGCCAAGTCTAACCGACTATTCTGCGTGTGCAAAACTGGCTTGCACCCATTGTATGTGAACGTAGAGCTTATTGAGGGAGTCCTGGATTAGGGGGTATCCGGACAGCCGGAATCTATACATCGTCCGGACTATTGAAGCGTGAAGATACAAGACTCAAGACTCTGGCTCGTGTCCGAATGGGACTCTCCTTTGCGTGGAAGACAAGCTTGGCGATCCGGATATTATATTTCCTTCCTTGTAACCGACTCCATGTAAACCCTAGCCCTCTCCGGTGTCTATATACACCGGAGGGGATGGTCCTTAGAAGGCCGATCACATTTACAATCATACCATCATAGGCTAGCTCTTAGGGTTTAGCCTCTTCGATCTCGTGGTAGATCTACTCTTGTACTACCCATATCTTCAATATTAATCAAGCCGGAAGTAGTGTTTTACCTCCATTGAGAGGGCCCGAACCTGGGTAAACATCTGTGTCCCTTGCTTCCTGTTACCATCAGCCTTGACGCACAGATCGGCACCCCCTACCCGAGATCCGCCGGTTTTGACACCGACATTGGTGCTTTCATTGAGAGTTCCTCTGTGTCGTCGCTTTGAGGCTTGATGGCGTCTTCAATCGCTAACAACGCGGTCCAGGGCGAGACCTTTCTCCTCGGACAGATCTTTGTGTTCGGCGGCTTCGCACTGCGGGCCAATTCGCTTGGTCATCTGGAGCAGATCGACAGCTACGCCCCTGGCCACCAGATCAGGTTCGGAAACTTGAACTACACGGTGGATATTCGCGGAGACTTGATCTTCGATGGATTCGGGCCTGTGCCAGGAGCGCCGGACAGTCATGGCGAGCATGGCCTAGACCTGCTGTCGGACAATGCTCGGGATATCACCCCTGCAGTAGCCCCGGATTTAGGCGGGTTGCGTTGCCAAGGACAGAGGGATGGACCCCGCCCTGCAGGCAGCATACCCATCGGCGCTGGAGCCGAACACAGGTCTCTCCTCTGCGGAGGCCTGTAACTCCAGGCCCCGGACTCGTATCCGGTTGTTGGTTCCGGTCCGCACACCCTCGAGCCAGCCGAGCCAGGTTGGGCTCCGGTAATGGAGTTTACCGCTGCGGACATCTTTTAGCACTCGCCCTTTGGCGACATGCTGAACTCATTAAAGTCTCTCTCTTTGTCAGGAGGCTCTGGGCCGAACTATGTTTGGCTTGAGTGGGAAGCAGGTGACGAAGGAATTCGCTGCCCACCCACCACCCACTTCATTGCCACGGGCGATGACTTAACCGACGTGCTTGACTTTGACTCCAAAGACATCGACGGTATGGACGATGATGCAGGAGACGTACATGAGCCACAGTTCATAGGGCGGTGGACAGCCACCTCTTCATACGATATATATATGGTGGACACTCCGAAAGAAACCAATGGCGATGAGGCAACGGAGGATAACCCCTCCAAGAAGAAAGCAAAGCATGGGCGTTGCCAGCGCCCGCTCCAAGCCCCGCCAAGGGCATACCGGCACCGGAGACGAAAACAATCCGGACGGTGCCGACGATGAATACAACCCCAATCAGCCCGCCTTTGAGCGGGCCGAGCAGGAAGATGGGCAGGATAGCCCAGACGAACAGGCAACGGACGGGTATCCGGAGGGGGACAACTACATGCCCCCTCCGAAGACGAGATTAGCCTCGGCGACGACGAGTTCGGCGTGCCCGAGGACCCCGCGGAGCAGGCGCGCTTCAAGCGTCGGCTTATTGCCACTGCGAGGAGCCTGAAGAAGAAGCAGCAGCAGCTTCAAGCTGATCAAGACCTGCTCACAGATAGATGGACAGAAGTCCTGGTAGCTGAGGAATATGGACTCGAGCGCCACACGGCTGACCGACCACCTCGAGGTCGGGATAAAACGACATATCAGCCCGAATACCAGCCTGCACCCCCGCGCCAGTTTACTACGGCCCGGGGCAATACTCAGGACCTGCGTGATAGATTGGATAACACTGCAGGACAACCAAGATCGATCTACGGATCACGGGGGGGGGGGCGCCGCATCACATGATGATAACCGTCATACCGGATACACTAACAGCAAATCCGGCCGAGCCGAACACAACCAGTCAGACGCAGCTGGACTGCGTCGCGACATAGCCTGACATAGAGGCGCCACACACCCCCTCTGCTTCACCGACGAAGTGATGGATCAAGAATTCCCAGAAGGGTTCAAACCCGTAAACATCGAATCATACGATGGCACAACAGATCCCGCAGTATGGGTTGAAGATTTCCTTCTCCACATCCACATGGCCCGCGGAGACGATCTACATGCCATCAAGTATCTTCCCCTTAAGCTCAAAGGACCCACCCGGCACTAGCTAAACAGCCTGCCCGCAAATTCCATTGGCAGTTGGGAAAACCTGGAAGACGCATTCCTTGACAACTTCCAAGGCACATATGTGCGATCTTCGAACGTCGATGACTTGAGCCACATTACTCAACAGCCCGGAGAATCAGCCAGGAAATTCTGGACATGGTTCCTAACTAAAAAGAACCAAATAGTTGACTGTCCAGACACCGAAGCCCTGGCGGCCTTCAAGCATAATATCCACGATGAGTGGCTCGCCCGACACCTCGGCCAGGAGAAACCCAAGTCCATGGCAGCTCTCACGACACTAATGACCCGCTTTTGCGCGGGCGAGGACAACTGGTTGGCTTGCAGCAGCACTACGCCACATTCTGGCACTTCAGACGCCCGTGACAATAATGGCAAGCTACGGCGCAACAGACATAAGCGACGGAACAACAGCAACAACACCGAAGACACGGTGTCAACACCGGATTCAGTGGATCCAAATCCGGTCAGCGGAAGAAGCCGTTCAAACGAAACAATTAGGGACCGTCCAGTCTAGACCGTATACTGGAACGCTCGTGCCAAATTCATGGCACCTCGGACAAGCCAGCCAACCACACCAACAAAGACTGCTGGGTATTTAAACAGGCCGGCAAAGTAAACACCAAAAACAAGGACAAGGGGCTACACAGCGACAATGACGAGGAGCCCCGACGTCCGAACACGAGGGGACAGAAGAGATTCCCCCCCCCCCCAGGTGAAAACGGTCAATATGATCTACGCCACTCACATCCCCAAGCGGGAACGGAAGCGTGCACTACGGGACGTCTACGCGATGGAGCCAGTCGTCCCCAAATTCAACCCATGGTCAGCTTATCCGATCACCTTTGATCGTAGGGATCATCCTACTAGCATCCGTCATGGCGGCTCAGCCGCATTGGTCTTAGACCCAATCATCGACGGATTCCACCTCACGCGAGTCCTTATGGACAGTGGCAGCAGCCTGAACCTGCTTTACCAGGACATAGTGCGCAAAATGGGCATCGATCCTTCAAGGATCAAGCCCACCAAAACCACCTTTAAAGGTGTAATTACTGGAGTAGAGGCCCGTTGCACGGGCTCTATAACATTGGAAGTGGTCTTCGGATCTCCGGATAACTTCCAAAGCGACCAGTTAATCTTCGATATCGTCCCTTTCCACAGTGGTTACCACATGCTGCTCGGACAATCCGCATTCGCTAGATTCAATGCGGTACCACACTATGCATACCTCAAGCTCAAGATGTCAGGCCCGCGCGGGGTCATAACAATCAACGAAAACATGGACCACTCTCTCCGTACAGAAGAGCATATTGCAGCCCTCACGGCAGAAGTACAATGCGGCCTCCTCCGGCAAACCACCAATCCGGCGACGACAACCTCAAGCACCGTCAAGCGAGTTCGGAGCACCCCACAATAGGATCACCAGGCATGTCAAGAGCGTGACTAGCAGTCCGGCCTCCACTCAAATCCCATCAAAGCAGCATTCGTGCCACGCGTACACAATTACGCACTCAAAATATCATGGGCACAGGCGGAGGCGCAGCAGTGGCTCAGTCAACAGTGCGGTATCACTGCAACATACCTTCATAACCTTGCCTTTTACCTTTCAGGACATTGCTTTAGTGCAGCCTCTCCAGAAGAGCCGGATTGTCGAACTTACATAGGAGAGAAAACCAAGGAGGCAACAGGCTTTGCGTACAGAAGGAAATACCCAGGTGGAATCTATTTATGATCGTTATACCTGTTTTATCTATCTGTGTGTAGCTTGCCTCTGGATAGGATATGTCAAATAATCCTATTTATCTCCGCTTAATGCATTCATTGTAAACATACGCTTAAACATATTATTCATCAATGGGAGATCATATATAGCGTCAGCTTATTATTCTTATTTGAGCATTTTTTTCTTACGAATGTTTATTTGATATTGCATCCGTACACCTTGGTACATTCAGTTTGCCAGGGGCTTCTTATGACGCCCCATAATACGGCAAGACAAGTCCGAACACTTTCAACAGTGTGGCACCCCGAACTTATAGCACTATATGCATCAGCTCTGAATCATGTCTTGGGTCCACAGTTGGGTTAGCCCGGCTCCCTTGTTTTGGTGACTTACGTTCTGTTATATCGGCTAAGGTAGCACAGGGAGAACTACTGTGATTGTGTCCCGGTTCTTCCGGACGAGCACCTCAGTAGAGAAAGCCAAAAACTGACCGGCATGATGTGGCGAGAGCTGGTCGCTGTTCGAGAGGTCTTAAAATCCTTAAATATTTTTCCGCTTTAGGCGATAAATCGGCTTCGTCCGATCCAGGCGTATATAGCGCCCCAATTCGGCCTTCCAGATTCTAGGGGCTTCGCCGAAATTTAAATCTGTAGACTTCTATGGCTAAGTGAAGGTTATAAAGCCGAATAGTATGATTGCCTTGTTTGTTGCGCTGGACACCTCCTTGCGGGACCAAACATTTGGATAAAGAGTGTACAGGTTTCCACGAACACCCCAATACTAGTTATGTGAGGGCGGAAGCCGACGACTGGCCTACTTTCAGAATTTTATAAACAGCCGCACGGAAGGTAATATTTTAAATAACAAAAGTGCTACATAGCACAAGTAACTTCGTTTTTATATTACAAACATGATGAAGGAAATATGCCCTAGAGGCAATAATAAAGTTATTATTTATTTCCTTATTTCATGATAAATGTTTATTATTCATGCTAGAAATGTATTAGCCGGAAACATAATACATGTGTGAATACATAGACAAACATAGTGTCACTAGTATGCCTCTACTTGACTAGCTCGTGAATCAAAGATGGTTAAGTTTCCTAGCCATGGACAAAAGAGTTGTCATTTGATTAACGGGATCACATCATTAGGAGAATGATGTGATTGACTTGACCCATTTCGTTAGCCTTAGCACTTGATCGTTTAGTATGTTGCTATTGCTTTCTTCATGACTTATACATGTTCCTATGACTATGAGATTATACAACTCCCGTTTACCGGAGGAATACTTTGTGTGCTACCAAACGTCACAACGTAACTGGGTGATTATAAAGGAGCTCTACAGGTGTCTCCGAAGGTACTTGTTGAGTTGGTGTATTTCGAGATTAGGATTTGTCACTCCGATTGTTGGAGAGGTATCTCTGGGCCCTCTCGGTAATGCACATCACTATAAGCCTTGCAAGCAATGTAGCTAATGAGTTAGTTACGGAATGATGCATTACGTAACGAGTAAAGAGACTTGCCGGTAACGAGATTGAACTAGGTATTGGATACCGATGATCGAATCTCGGGCAAGTAACATACCGATGACAAAGGGAACAACGCATGTTGTTATGCGGTTTGACCGATAAAGATCGTCGTAGAATATGTAGGAGCCAATATGAGCATCCAAGTTCCGCTATTGGTTATTGACCGGAAACGTGTCTCGTTCATGTATACATAGTTCTCGAACCCGTAGGGTCCGCACGCTTAAGGTTTTGATGACAGTTATATTATGAGTTTATGAGTTTTGATGTACCGAAGGAGTTTGGAGTCCCGGATGAGATCATGACATGACGAGGAGTCTCAAAATGGTCGAGACATAAAGATCGATATATTGGACGACTATATTCGGAGTTCGGAAAGGATCCGAGTGATTCGGGTATATTTCGGAGTACTGGAGAGTTACCGGAATTCGCCGGGGAGTATATGGGCCTTATTGGGCTTTAGGGGAAAGAGAGAGGAGAGTTTGGGAGCCCCCCAAGGCCTAGTCCGAATTGGACTAGGGGGAGGGGTTGTGCCCCTCCTTCCTTCTCTTCTCTTCCCCCTTTCCTTGACTCCTACTCCTACTACTTGCAAGGGGAGGAATCCTACTCCCGGTGGGAGTAGGACTCCTCCTTGGCGCGCCTCCTCCTGGCCGGCCACCCCCTCTCCCTTGAACCTTTATATACGGGGGCAGGGGGCACCTCTAGGCATAACAACAATTGGTCCCTTTGATCTCTTAGCCATGTGCGGTGCCCCCTCCACAATAGTCCACCTCGATAATATCGTAGTGGTGCTTAGTCGAAGCCTTGCGACGGTAGAACATCAAGATCGTCACCATGCCGTCGTGCTGACGGAACTCTCCCTCGACACTCGGCTGGACCGGAGTTCGAGGGACGTCATCGAGCTGAACGTGTGCTAGAACTCAGAGGTGCCATAGTTTCGGTGCTTGATCGGTCGGGCCGTGAAGACGTACGACTACATCAACCGCGTTGTTCTAATGCTTCCGCTTTCGGTCTACGAGGGTACTTGGACACACTCTCCCCTCTCGTTGCTATGCATCACCATGATCTTGCGTGTGCGTAGGAAAAGTTTTGAAATTACTACGTTACCCAACAGTGGTATTAGAGCCAGGTTTTATGCGTAGATGTTATATGCACGAGTAGAACACAAGTGAGTTGTGGGCGATACAAGTCATATTGCTTACCAGCATGTCATACTTTGGTTCGGCGGTATTGTTGGATGGAGCCATATGGTTGTCGCTTTATTGTATGAAATGCAAGTGCCCTGTAATTGCTTTACTTTATCACTAAGTGATAGCGATAGTCGTAGAAGTAATAGATGGCGAAACGACAACGATGCTACGATGGAGATCAAGGTGTCGTGCCGGTGACGATGGTGATCACGACGGTGCTTCGGAGATGGAGATCACAAGCACAAGATGATGATGGCCATATCATATCACTTATATTGATTGCATGTGATGTTTATACTTTATGTATCTTATCTTGCTTTGATTGACGGTAGCATTTTAATATGATCTCTCACTGAAATTATCAAGAAGTGTTGTCCCTAAGTATGCACCATTGCGAAAGTTCTTCGTGCTGAGATACCACGTGATGATCGGGTGTGATAGGCTCTACGTTCAAATACAACGGGTGCAAAACAGTTGCACACGCGGAATACTTAGGTTAAACTTGACGAGCCTAGCATATACAGATATGGCCTCGGAACACGGAGACTGAAAGGTCGAACGTGAATCATATAGTAGATATGATCAACATAGTGATGTTCACCATTGAAAACTACTCCATCTCACGTGATGACAGGACATGGTTTAGTTGATTTGGATCACGTGATCACTTAGATGACTAGAGAGATGTCTATCTAAGTGGGAGGTCTTAAGTAATATGATTAATTGAACTTAAATTTATCATGAACTTAGTCATGGTAGTATTTTGCAAATTATGTTGTAGATCAATAGCTCGCGTTGTTGCTTCCCTATGTTTTTGCTTCCCTATATTTTTATATGTGTTCCTAGAGAAAACTAAGTTGAAAAATGTTAGTAGCAATGATACGGACTTGGTCCGTGATCTGAGGTTTATCCTCATTGCTGCATAGAAGAATTATGTCCTTGATGCACCGCTAGGTGACAAACCTATTGTAGGAGCGATGCAGACGTTATGAACGTTTGGCTAGCTCAAAATGATGACTACTTGATAGTTTAGTGCACCATGCTTAAACGGCTTAGAATCGGGACTTCAAAGATGTTTTGAACGTCATGGACCATATGTGATGTTCTAGGAGTTGAAGTTAATATTTCCAGCAAATACCCGAGTTAAGAGATATGAAGTCTCCAACAAGTTCTATAGCTAAAAGATGGAGGAGAATCGCTCAACTAGTGAGCATGTGCTCAGATTGTCTAGGTACTTCAATCGCTTGAATCAAGTGGGAGTTAATCTTCCAGATAAGATAGTGATTGATAGAATTCTCTAGTCACCATCACTAAAGTTACTAGAACTTTGTGATGAACTATAGTATGCAAGGGATGACGAAAACGATTCCCGAGCTCTTCGTGATGTTGAAATCGATGAAGGTAGAAATCAAGAAAGAACATCAAGTGTTGATGGCTGACAAGATCACTAGTTTCAAGAAAAGGGCAAAGGGAAAGAAAGGGGAACTTCAAGTAGAATGACAAGCAAGTTGTCACCCCCACGAAGAAGCCCAAAGCTGAACCAAAGCCTAAAACTGAGTGCTGCAAAGGAAATGGTCACTAGAAACGGAAATGCCCTAAATATTTGGTGGATAAGAAGGATGGCAAAGTGAACAAGGGTATATTTGATATACAAGTTATTGATGTGTGCCTTACTAGTGTTTATAGTAGCCCCTGAGTATTTGATACTTGTTCAGTTGCTAAGATTAGTAACTCGAAACAGGCGTTACATAATAAACAGAGACTAGTTGAGGGGAAGTGACGATGAGTGTTGGAAGTAGTTCCAAGATTGATATGATCATCATCACACACTCCCTATACTTTCGGGATTAGTGTTAAACCTAAATAAATGTTATTTGGCATTTGCGTTGAGCATAAATATGATTTGATCATGTTTATTGCAATACGGTTATTCATTTAAAGTCAGAGAATAATTGTTGTTCTGTTTACATGAATAAAACCTTCAATGGTCATACACCCAATAAAAATAGTTTGTTGGATCTTGATCATAGTGATACACATATTCATAATATTGATGCCAAAAGATGCAAAGTTAATAATGATAGTGCAACTTATTTGTGGCACTGCCGTTTGGGTCATATCGGTGTAAAGCAAAGAAGAAACTCCATAAAGATGGATTTTCGGAATCACTTGGTTATGAATCATTTGATGTTTGCGAACCGTGCCTTTTGGGCAAGATGACTAAAACTCCGTTCTCCGGAACAATGGAACGAGCTACTGACTTATAGGAAATAATACATACCGATGTATGCGATCCGATAAGTGTTAAGGCTCGCAGCGTGTATCGTTATTTTCTGACCTTCACAGATGAATTTGAGCAGATATGGGTATATCTGCTTGATGAAACATAAGTCTGAAACATTTGGAAAGTTCAAATAATTTCAGAGTGAAGTGGAAAATCATCGTAACAAGAAAAATAAAGTTTCTACGATCTCATCGTGGAGACGAATATTTGAGTTATGAGTTTGGTCTTCATTTATAACAATGTGAAATAGTTTCGCAACTCACGCCACCTGGAACACCACAATGTAATGGTGTGTCCGAACGTTGTAATCGTACTTTACTAGATACGGTGAGATCTATGATGTCTCTTATCGGTTTATCACTATCGTTTTGGGGTTATGCATTAGAGACAGTTGCATTCACATTTAATAGGGCACCATCTAAATCCATTGAGACAACATCGTATGAACTATGGTTTAGCAGTAAACCAAAGTTGTCGTTTCTTAAATTTTGGGGCTGCGATGCTTATGTGAAAAAAATTCACCTGATAAGCTCGAACCCAAATCGGAGAAGTGCGTCTTCATAGAATACCCAAAGGAAACTGTTGGATACACCTTCTATCACAGATCTGAAGGCAAAATATTCATTGCTAAGATGGATCCTTTCTAGAGAAGGAGTTTCTCTCGAAAAAAGTGAGTGGGAGGAAAGTAGAACTTGATGAGGTAATTTTACCTTTTCCAGTATTGGAAAGTAGTTCATCACAGAAATCAGTTCCAGTGATTACTACACCAATTAGTGAGGAAGTTAATCATGATGATCATGAAACTTCAGATCAAGTTGCTACCAAACCTCGTAGGTCTTCCAGAGTAAGATCCGCACCAGAGTGGTGCGGTAATCATGTTCTATAAGTCATGTTACTAGACCATGATGAACCTACAAACTATGAGGAAGCGATGATGAGCCCAGATTCCGCGAAATGGCTTGAGGCCATAAAAATCTGAGATATGATCCATGTATGAGAACAAAGTATGGACTTTGATTGACTTGCTCGATGATCAGCAAGCCATGTTAAATAAATGGATCTTCAAGAGGAAGACGGACACTGATAGTAGTGTTACTATCTACTAAGCTCGACTTGTTACGAAAGGTTTTCGACAAGTTCAAAGTGTTGAATACTGAGGGAGTCCTGGATTAGGGGGTGTCCGGATAGCCGAACTATCACCGTTGGCCGGACTCCTAGACTATGAAGATACAAGATTGAAGACTTCGTCCCGAAAGCTTAAAAAAAAGACTTCGTCCCGTGTCCGGATGGGACTTTCCTTGGCATGGAAGGCAAGCTTGGCGATACGGATATGTAGATCTCCTACCATTGTAACCGACTCTGTGTAACCCTAACCCTCTCCGTTGTCTATATAAACCGGAGGGTTTTAGTCCATAGGACGAACAACAATCATACCATAGGCTAACTTCTAGGGTTTAGCCTCTCTGATCTCGTGGTAGATCCACTCTTGTACTACCCATATCATCAATATTAACCAAGCAGGAGTAGGGTTTTACCTCCACCGAGAGGGCCCAAACCTGGGTAAAAACATCGTGTCCCTTGTCTCCTGTTACCATCCGCCTAGACGCACAGTTCGGGAACCCTACCCAAGATCCACCGGTTTTGACACCGACATTGGTGCTTTCATTAAGAGTTCCTCTGTGCCATCGCCATCAAGAAGGATGCCTCTTCCCGTCTTTAAATACGACACCATTGCCAAAGGAGCTTTGGCCATCGGCCAAACTCTCCGGCTAGGGGGTTTTCTTATGACCGCCTGTTCGGCCGCCGCACCGATGATGACTTCTCGGATCATCAAAAGCAATCTTCACGTCAACTCGGAACTCGCCGAGCAGTTAGATCCAATGGACTCTCCTCCTTGAACGAGCTCTTGGATCGCATCGCCGCCCTGGGAGCCGCTACAGACTACGACCAGATTGGGCCTAAAACCGATCTGAGAGAGATTAACTCTCCCTAGGCTACCCACCACATTGGTGTGGTAGAGGAACAATACAACGACCCTTTTTCTATCCTAAGGACTAGCTATGTCCGGATTCCTGACCCCTCCATGCCGGATTCCCGCGGAGGGGAGAACACCAATCAAGCCCTGAACTTAAAGTCAGGCAGCGGGCCAGATTCATCGGACAACGTCCAAGAACCCAAGCTTCCAAGTTTTGAAGCTTCTTGGCCCCTGAGTCTTAGATCGGACGGAGTTCGGAATTTAACTCCACCCGCCCACCCAAACATACGCGATCTATCCCAAACCGGCAAGAGCCCACTGAAACAGTACATCATTACTGGGCCAGATTCCTCCTGGGCATGAACAGGATAAAGGACTGCCGTGAATAGGACGCAATTTCATTCTTCTCCATTAATTGCCCGGACGAAGGAATCCTCAACGCCGTAAGTCGTCGCAAAATTACACGCTTCGCCAACTTGGCGTCCATAGTACGAAAATATTGTGCGATGGAGAGCGCCTGGAAAACCAAAATCAAATTTTGGGATAATCCGGCCTTGAACAAAACCCCAGTCCAAAGTAAAATGGTGCATCATTACCAGGCACCTGGGTTAAATACCAAAAAGCAAAAACCCTTTAAAGGGCATGGAACCGTACTGGAGGAATGGCTCAATGGACCCTGCAAAATTCATAGTATAGAGGGCGCCACGCCAACTCATAGCCTTAGAGCATGTTGGATACTACGGCAGGTGGCCAAAAGTAGCGAGGAGCTTCTGGCTCCAGAGATCCAGCCCAGCAATACCAGTACGGTATCAACAGTCTTCGAAACTTTCGCATCAAATAAAATGCGGAAACGAACAATCCGCGGCATCCCTGAAATCCACCAGGTAGCAACAATAAATCCATGGGGTGACACGGCTATTACCTTTAACGCCAATGACGAACCTAAATTCCGAATAGCCCGAGCACCAGCCGCATTGGTCCTCGGTCCAATAGTGGACGGCTTTCGCCTTACCAAGGTACTCATGGATGGCGGCAGCGGATTAAACCTCATTTACGAGGAAACCCTTTGAAAAATGGAAATAGACTGGAGCCGCATTGAGCGGAGCAGCGTAACCTTTAGAGGAATAATCCCCAGTAGGGAAGCATGTTGTACATGAAAAATCACACTAGATGTGGTGTTCGGCACGCCGGACAATTATAGGTCCAAGGAGGTCACATTCCAAGTGGCCCCGTTCAGCAGCTGATACCATGCTCTATTAGGGCGGGAGGCATTCACAATTTTTCAAGCTATACCCCACTACGGGTACATGAAGCTCGAAATGCCCGGACCCAATGGAATCATCACTCTTGCTAGTGACCCGGACATAGCACTCCGCACCGAAAATAAAACAGCCGCACTTGCCCTGGAGGCACTATCCGAAGCCCTAGCGGCCGAAGAACTCACTACACTGCACTCCACGGTGAACAGGGATGATATGATACTCGATAATAGATTCAAGTCCACCTCTTTTAAACCGGCGGACGAAATAGTCAAATTCCAAGTCCATCCAACGGACCCTACAAAAACGGCCTCCATCGGGGCACAATTAAAACCTGATGTAGACGCCGCACTACGAGAATTCCTATGGGAAAATTGGGATATCTTTGCCTGGCACCCTTCAGACATGCCAGGAATCCCACGTCGGCTGGCCGAGCACAGCCTAAATATCCTAAAAGGATTCAAGCCAGTCAAACCAGCTCTTCGGCGCTTCTCCGAACCCAAGAGACAGGCCATGGGAGAAGAACTAGCCAAACTATTGGAGGCCGGATTCATTAGAGATATAAAACATCTGGACTGGCTAGCAAACCTGGTAATGGTACCCAAGAAGGACAAATCCTGGTGCCTGTGTGTCGATTTCAAAGACCTTAACAAGGCTTACCCAAAGGATCCCTTCCCCCTTCCCCGCATCGATCAAATTATCGACACCACCGCAGGACACGATTCATTGTGCTTCCTCGACGCATACTCCGGCTACCACCAAATTAAGATGGCAGAGCCAGACCAAGCCACAACAGCATTCATCACTCCATACGGCCCATTCTGCTTCAACACAATGCCCTTCGGGCTCAAAAACGCCAATGCAACATATCAGCGCATGATTCAGACATGTCTGGCAAATCAGATCGGCAAAGCAGTGGAGGCATACATAGATGATGTGGTCATCAAATCCAAGCATGTCGAAACTCTAGTAGACGACTTAAGGCTCACATTCAACAATCTCCGAGCATATGACATTAAGCTCAACCCGGAAAAATGCGTTTTCGGCGTACCAGCCAGAAAACTCTTGGGCTTCATCGTATCCGGTAGAGGAATTGAAGCAAACCCAGCAAAGATCCGAGCTCTGTCACAATTGGATATCCCAAAAGACCTCAAACAAATACAAAAATTGACTGGATGCATGGCGGCTCTAAGCCGCTTTATCTCCCGCTTAGGAGAAAAGGCATTACCCCTTTATCGCCTCCTGCGGCATACCGAACACTTCGAGTGGACGGATGCCACCACGGCCCGACTCGAAGAAATCAAAGCCATATTGGCAACAAATCCGGTCCTGGCCGCGCCCAACACGGGCGAACCAATGCTATTATACATTGCGACAACCCATCAAGTTGTAAGCGCGGTGCTCATTGTCGAACGAGAAACGGACGGACACAAGTTCCCTCTCCAAAAACCAGTTTACTACGTGTCCACTGTCCTAACTCCATGCAAGTCACGGTACCCGCATTATCAAAAGATAGTGTATGCAGTGTTCATGGCATCCCGGAAGCTGCGACACTATTTCCAAGAGTGTTCGACAACAGTAGCCTCCGAAGTACCTCTTAATGATATTATAAACAACCGCAACGCAACGGGCCAGATTGCCAAATGTGCCATTGAGCTCCTCCCATTCGACATAACTTACAAGCCAAGGCGAGCTATTAAGTCGCAGGTTTTGGCCGACTTCATCCCGAATTGACTGAAGCCGAACTCCCTAAAGAGTACGGCACATATTCCAACTGGATCATGCACTTTGATGGCTCCAAAATGTTGGCCGGCCTGGGGGCTGGCATCGTTCTGACATCCCCAACTGGAGATACAGTCCAATACGTACTTCAGATAATGTACATGGACTCCAACAACGCAGCCGAATACGAGGCCCTTCTACATGGTCTCCGGATGGCAGTCTCCATGGGCATTCAGCGCCTAGAGGTCCGCGGGGATTCAAACCTTGCGATATCCCAAATAAATGGATACTTTCATGCCAAGGATCCGAAAATGGCATCTTATCGCAACGCCGTCCTAAAAATATCAGCTCGGTTTGAGGGGCTTGAATTTCACCATATAGCCCGGGAGAACAACCAGGCAGCAGACGTGTTGGCACGCATTGGCGCAAAGCACGATGCCGTCCCTCCCAACATCTTCCTAGAGAGGCTTTTCAAGCCATCCGTATACTGGGAGGAAGATTCCGGAAATAACAGCCCGGACCTAACCACACTTCCCCTCACCGAACATTCCAACATAGTTGGTGGCTCCACCACCGAAATAACACCGTCAGCCCACACAATAATGGCAGTCATTGCCCCGTGGACAGAACCATTCCTAGCCTACCTAACTAGGCAGGAACTTCCCGAGGACCAAAACGAGGCCCGCTGCATAGTGCGGTGATCTAAAGCCTATAAGGTCCATGAGGGAGAGCTTTATAAGAAAAGCACAACCTGAGTCCTTCAAAGGTGTATCTCCAAAGAGGAAGGGCGAAATCTTCTGGCTGAAATTCATGCCGGACTCGGCGGGCACCACGCCGCAGCCCGGGCCCTTGTAGGCAAGGCCTTCCGTACAGGATTTTATTGGCCGACGGCCCGGGCAGATGCTCAGGACTTGGTCCAACGATGCGTAGGATGCCAGCTCTTTGCTAATCAAAGCCACATGCCACCCACTGCCATCAAAACTATACCTGTCACCTGGTCGTTCGCGGTCTAGGGGCTTGATATGGTTGGACCCCTTAAAGGAGGAACCCACAAGCAAAAATTCCTACTGGTCATGGTGGATAAATTCACCAAATGGATAGAGGCAAAGCCTGTTAAGACGGCCGAATCCGGACCGGTGATAGACTTCATATCAGGGGTAGTACACTGTTATGGCGTCCCCCATAGCATCATCACTGATAATGGCACGAACTTCACGGCCGACGAGGTCAAACTCTGGTGCAAAAACATGGGCATCAAGCTCGACTATGCTTCAGTCTATCACCCTCAAACTAACGGTCAGATCGAGCGAGCAAACGGTCTAATAATGAGCGGCATTAAACCCAGACTAGTGCGGTCCCTCAAGGAATCTAATACGCACTGGGTAGAGGAGCTCGACTCCGTACTCTGGGGGCTGCGGACCACACCGAATCGCACTACTGGATTCACACCATTTTTTATGGTGTACGGCGCAGAGGCAGTTTTGCCCTGCGACATAATTCATGACTCACCTTGTGTGCGCATGTACGAAGAAAGAGAAGCCGAGCTCGATCGGCAGGACAGCTTGGACGCCTTGGAGGAGGAGCGCGACGTGGCAAAAGCCCGTTCCGCATTCTATCAACAGCAGGCTCGAAGATACCAAAGCAGAGAAGTACGGGCCAAAGCCTACAATGTTGGCGAATTAGTTCTACGCGCGCCGGACAAGAAAAAGGACAAACTCAAGCCCAAATGTGATGGTTCCTTCATCATCGACCAAGTCCTGACCGGCAGCGTGTACCGTCTGCGAAACGCATCGGATAACCGACTGGAACCCAACCCATGGAATGCAGCCCGTCTCTGAAGATTTTACGCCTAGCGCCGGACTCGGGGTTCGTCTCTTTCCTTTGTTTATTTTTATACCTCAACTATCTTTTATTTCTCTTCTTCTCCCTCCTTTTTCTGAAGCCATTGAAGGCTAGTTTGTGCATTGCTCGCACACACTTGACGCGTCATCCGCGCTCAATATACCTGGGGGCTTCTTTAATAGAAGCTTATTTCTACGGGCTTTATGCCCAACACATGTGTCACACTTCCGCATGTACCTTTTATTCACCATTATATGCATCGATATGACTTAAGTTTTGGCCAAGCTGGGTTGCCTGGCTCCTGTGCTTACCCCTATGTTTCGGCTAGGTGGTAAAGGGAGCACCTATGCGATTGTTACCGCCGGGTCAGCCAGGCGCGTACCTCAGACTGGGTGAAGCCGAAAGCTAGCGTTCTTAAGGGAATATTCGGTCGGTGAACTAAAAGACGATTTTTCACTTATTCATTTATTGACCCCCAGATGTTTCTCTGCTTTTTTCGCAGTCCGGACATGCACTTTAGGGCATGCCTCCCAGGGAAAGGAACCCCTAATGGAACTATTCTCCCTGGAAGATGTTTCTTACTAACCATGTAATATAACATAACTAGTTGGGCACTTGTCTGATAGAGAACCAATGACCCCTACGCCTGGTCTCCACGCATGCCCCGGTTCTTACATAACCGCGAGGGTATTCGGACACACTCCGGACGATAGGGTCCCGAGGATGAAGCGAAAGGGTCCGCTACGACAAACGATCTACAATCCGGCTAGAAGGCATTTTACATGTCATTTTTAATCACATAGTCAAATCGACTGATCGTATTCCTCTTCAATACCATCTAATAGGCTGTCTAGTTTACAGTCCCACTGGGAATACTTTGCGGCCAACTCTACTTGGTCGTACACTAAGCTCACAGGGATCTCCTTCCCATCGGGCCCCACAGGTCCGACCTCGGCCATGTGGTTTGGGTCAGCCTTCGTGTACCGCGTCTTCACCATGGCCCAGGCCTCCCTGGCGCCTTGATGGCAGGCCGATATCTCCCATAGCCGAAAGCGCCACCGTGCTCCCTGAAGCCTCTCTGCAATCTCTCCAAGGCCTTCGGGTAGGGAGATGGATGGTGTCGGTGTCAAAACCGGCGGATCTCGGGTAGGGGGTCCCAAGCAGTGCGTCCTAGGATCAATGGTAACAGGAGGCAAGGGACACAATGTTTACCCAGGTTCGGGGGCTCTCGATGGAGGTAAAACCCTACGTCCTGCTTGATTAATATTGATGATATGGGTAGTACAAGAGTAGATCTACCACGAGATCGTAGAGGCTAAACCCTAAAAGCTAGCCTATGGTATGATTGTTGTTGTATATGTCTATCGACTAGCCTGACCCCGGTTTATATAATGCACCAGAAGCCTAGGATAACAAGAGTCCTAGCCGAATACACCGGTGGGGAGGAGTCCTTGTCTTGATCGCCAAGTCTTGTGGATTCTTCCTTGTATGCGGCAGCTGTCCAGACTGGCCCATGAGTATACGGCCATGGGGGTCCTCGGCCCAGTCCAACAGATCAGGAGACGACGCGTTGAGTACCCCCTAGTCCAGGACACCGTCAGTAGCCCCCTGAACCGGTTTTCAAGTTAGGGACGCTCCTCGATTCTTCCGAACTGTTCTTCATCTTCGGCTGCCGGTCTTGAAAACTGGTTCAACAAATCTTCTCATCTTCTATCTTGAGGATCGCCTAAATGCATTCGACGAGTTTACACATCGGGTATCCGAGGAGCCCCTTTAAGTTTACGGCCTTTATCAATGCCTTGTTATTTTTATGCCACACCTCGGGTTTGAAGTTGTTCCCGGGCGGCAGCGTCCTCTTGCGTTCGAGTTCCAACATCGGACCGCATTCGAGGTATCTTTTGCAGCCAAGCACCAACGCCGGACTGCTTCCCAGCTCTATCACTGGACTATGTATCCGAGCTCCAACGCCGGACGGTATCCGAGCTCCAACGCCGGACTATGTATCCAAGCTCCAATGCCGGACTATGTATCCGAGGTGTCATAAATCACCTGGGTTCAAAGAAGTTTGAAGGAGTTTAGCCGAGCTTAACACCGGAAATGCCCTCTATGGAGCCAGACACTAGCGCCCGAGCTTTATGCCGGACTGCTTCCGAGGTGGTGCACCACCCCGAATGTGGGCCGATTTTTGTCAATATTTTTGATTGATGCCAGTAGCCCTCAAGGTGGGTATCGGTCTAAAACCCGAGATGCACATGAAGGATGACATAAGACCGCTGATCCCCGTAGCTGCTGAGACTCAGGTTGATTTGCAAAATTGGTCTGAGGATCAAGTCCTAGCTCGGCAGAATACTTTGGGACACAAAAAGCGGTGTGCTCAGCCCTCGAGACTCGGGTTGGGTGCGGCCGACCACCTTGAGGATCAAAATCTCCTCGGAAACTGTATTGCACTTAAAATTTTCTGCATAGAACAAGCAATGCAGTAGCCCCCGAGACACTAGTCGGGTAGCAACACCACATCAGGGGATCGATGTGCCCCTTTAATATTTGTAAATAATAAGCCCGAAGCCCAGTAGCCCACGAGCCTTAATGCGCGCACGGGAGGCCGAATTAAGGATCAATATCCATAGTAAAATCACAAATTATGTGTAATGACTCTATGTATCGAAGTACTTTACGTCATTAATGCTCGGATCCGCATTGTACAAAACTTTGTTGACCGACCATCGGCTTCCACCTCCCCGGCCAATAGCCGAGGAGTGTTTGTCCTACTTTATAAAGCCTTTATGAGGGCAAACATTTACAACAAACAAGGCAATCTGGCCATACGGTTTTATAAACAAAGGTACACGGAGAGACATGTTATATTACTGTTTAACAGAAGAAATGTCTTCCAAAGAAAATAGTCCCGCTATCGGTTCCTTTCTTTGGGTTGTCATGCTAAGCATGATCATGAAACCTCAGCTCGAATGTAAGAGCAAAATGTCGAGGATTTAGTTTGGGAGGCCAGTTAATAGCCCCCGATAGTGTTCGGCGACAGTTGTGGTCAAGCCGTAAACACTTCGGCCATTGTTATGAATGGCCCGTCGTTTAACGCCGTCATCAGATCGCCGGCCAGTTTACGCTTATTGTGACAGTCAGTTTTCGGCTTTCTCCACTGAGGTGCTTAACCATGTGAGCTGGGAGCATAATCGCAGTGGTTCTCCCTTTGCACACCTAGCCGAACAAAGCGGAACATAGGAGGCAAGCGCAGGAGCCGGGCAACCCAACTATTGACCGAAGACACAATTCGAAACCGATGCATATATAGCAATATCCGAGAATGTTTTTGCCGAATCTCAAAAGGTGTCCGGCGTTGCACTGCGAGACTTGTGCTGAAAACACACAAATAGTTTAAAAGTGCCATGGGCTCAAAACGCCAAAAAACTTATTCAAAAGGTTAATGTCCAAACTAGATCAAGTGTTCGGCGCCAATCCGAAAATTGGACTTTAGAAAAAAAAAGGTGCTTCTGCCGTGCTTTAACATGACACATCCTATCTCAAAACTTCAAGCGGGTCAGCCTACGGCTTCTTTGAGGGAGAAATTAGGCTCCCCGGCTAGTTACCACACACTTGTGTCAAAAAAAGGAGTGATAAATAATAATAAAAACTTTGCAATGACTAAGAAGAAAAACACTTATCATAAAACGGCTCATATAAATTTAAGAGCCCCCAAGTGACTTGGGTAAAAGAATGATTGCATGTACCTAAGTACTTATATCATATCTATGTTCAACCGAACTTTAAACGCGTCTTAACCGACCGTCGGCTTCTCCCTCTTCGGTCAAGGACCAAAATTTGTTATGTACTCCATCTGTCGAGAATATCGACGGTGTTTCCAATAACCAGGCAATCAGGCCATAAGGCTGTAACAGACAAAGCGCAACTTATGTTATATTACTGCGAAGAGTAAGAAGCATCTTCGAAGAATATAGTACCCCCACCGATACCTTTCTTCGGTGCTCATTGTTATTATGAGACTTGTGCAATAGATTTTTTGTACTCATGAGTTCCGTTGTGTGCCGACCATGATTGAAAACAATAAGAGTCCTAGCTTTCGGCTTCACCCAGTCTGAGGTCTGGCTCGGGTGACCCGATCGTGACAATCGCAGAGGTGCTCCCTTTACTCCCTAGCCGAACAATCGGGAACGTAGGGGTAAGCACAGGAGCCAGGCAACCCAGCTTGCAAATCGCTTAAGTCAATATGGTGCATATTGTGGCGTAATACATGAACAAGGAACGAAGTCGTACAAGTATAATCATATGCAAGAGGAAAAAGCTTCATGAAGGAAGCCCCCAAGTAAATGGGGTATTTGAATTTGCGCGTCACAAACAAAGTTTGGACAAGGAAATTTTTACAAGCAACTTTTTTCCAAAAAAGTATAATGCTTGGCCAAGCCGAACACAAGTTAAAAATTTTAAACTTTGAGCATGAAGGCAACTTAGCTGGTTAATGTGTTCGGTATTGATGGCGCGGTCCGAGCTTGATGCGGGACAAGGTTCCATCCCCGAGCCGGTCCCGAGGTGGCGGAGCAAAGAGCTCGGCACTCCGAAGTGGTGACATAGCACGGTCAATGCAGGACGGCAGGGTGATGCCGAAGTCCCCGGCATGGGGTAATGAAGTGTTGACGAAGCCCCCCCGTCCAGCCGAGGTGACGCCAAAGGATATAGTCCGGCTGGATCATTTTCCTGTGCACAAAAAATAGTGCAAACCGGAGATGATAGTAATAATAAAAAAAATAAAAAAAATCTTTGCATAATAAATAATTTATGCAAAGTGAGTAATAAAACAAATATGGCCTGGCGCCAAAATCAATGTCGATGCAGGGCGGCGGCGTGATGCGGTAAAGGCATGGCAAGGCCTGAAGTCACAGGTCGGTTCGTGTTCCGGATGCGGCATTCACCGGACTATGTACGGAAACTGACCGAACCACCATGCGACCGTCGTTAATGCGGCCACCATTTGATAGACCTGCATATATATGACGGACAAACCAGAGTAATAATTCATTAGAAAAAATGAACCCTAACAAGCAAAAAATACTAGGATTAATAGCACCTGGCTTATTTGTTGTAGCAATCCGAAGAAAGGTGATTCCCAAAATTGGGACTCGATCCGCACACCTATCGCCTGATGGGCGATAAAGCAACGGCATGGCGATGCTGGCAAAGGTTGGCTCGCCGAGGCGAAGCCCTCGGTCCAGCTAACATGACGGAGCTAATCGACCAGCGACGCCGAAGTCTCCGGAGTAGGTTGATGAAGAGATGATGAAGCCCTCGGTCCAGCGATGCAGGTTGTGACGTGGGCGATGCCGGCTTGATGAAGTGACCGTGTGGCGATGCAGGTGTGCCAGCTTCGTGTAATCCGTGGGGCGGCGATGTTGGTGACGATTTATCCTTCGCGCTGCCGAACTATTGTTCGGCTGGCCGAGCTGATGATCCGAAGAAATTGAGCTCGGCTCAACAAAGCGACGACGTGTCTTAACGCAGGTCGGTAACCATGGAGTGATGTTGTCGGGCTGGTTTGACACCGGCGCGACGGTGAAGTTCGTGTTGCAATAATACTTTTAGTACTACTGGGATGTGTTTGAGAATAAAACACAACACCCCATACGAAAACTTCCTTCAAAAAGGATGTCCGAGATCCCGTTCATAAAGAAGATGAATTCGGGTTGGATTCGTTCTCACGCAGAAAATAGATCCAAAAAGTGATGCACTAATCGGAAGTTTCCCGGAGTTTGGACGGTCGGATCGAGCTGAATTTTTGGCAGGTGGTAGATATGGGAATTCCGCAGCAAATCAAAGGTTGGATCCTCCAAAGGACATCCGAGCTAGATGCTGGATACCACGCCCTAAACTTGTCCGGATTCTCGTCTAGATTCAACAGGGCTCCGGTATATCGGAGATTGCCGGAGATTCCTCCATCGGAACTCGACGAAATTTTTGCAGGGTTGTTTAATACTTAATTCCACATAATTCCACCGAATTAATAGTTTAAGCAACACTCGAGGAGGTGGTGGCAGCGGATACAAGTTTGCTGTCCAGAAAAATAGCATGGTCGCCTGAGGGCAATGTTGACGTTGAGCCCCCGAGCTCCATGGATGACTCCTCCATGATCTTGATAGAGATCGGAGTTGGTGTTGATGAAGGCCCTCATCCGAACATGACGATCGGAGGTAGGGCGCAGTCCTTGGTCAAGCCAAGGTGACCAGTCGTGCTGGTGACGAACAAGCCGACGTCGCAGTTGACCTGCAGTCGAGCCATTGATCCTTTTCGCCGATCACACAGCGGAACTCTCAATGAAAGCACCAATGCCGGTGTCAAAACCGGCGGATCTCGGGTAGGGGGTCCCAAGCAGTGCGTCTTAGGATCAATGGTAACAGGAGGCAAGGGACACAATGTTTACCCAGGTTCGGGCCCTCTCGATGGAGGTAAAACCCTACGTCCTGCTTGATTAATATTGATGATATGGGTAGTACAAGAGTAGATCTACCACGAGATCGTAGAGGCTAAACCCTAAAAGCTAGCCTATGGTATGATTGTTGTTGTATATGTCTATTGACTAGCCTGACCCCGGTTTATATAATGCACCAGAAGCCTAGGATAACAAGAGTCCTAGCCGAATACGCCGGTGGGGAGGAGTCCTTGTCTTGATCGCCAAGTCTTGTGGATTCTTCCTTGTATGCGGCAGCTGTCCGGACTGGCCCATGAGTATACGGCCATGGGGGTCCTCGGCCCAGTCCAACAGATCGGGAGACGACGCGTTGAGTACCCCCTAGTCCAGGACACCGTCAGATGGCCACAAGGCCTGGGCGACGTCCCTCATCACCTGCCGAACTCGTTCGTGCAGTTGCAGCAACTCGGGAAGTAGGTCACCCATTGAACCGGGCATTTCCTCTGCAGGACGACCTATGAGCATACCTACAGACATCTTTCTGTTAGTCGCCTTCCTCGCCGAACTCTTCTTTTCAAAAAAAAGCTCGCTCAAGCACTTACTATAAATGCCGCGACGAAGCCGCCGATTCTCCTTAACGGAGTCAGACAGCTGGGCTCGAACATCCTTTAATTCCTCACCTAGCTTGGTGTTGGCATCTTGGAGATTATTTTTCTCTTGCCTCACCCTTGTAAGCACATTCTCGCCGGACTTTAACTGGCGCAGGAGATGTTGCTTGTCCGGATCTAGTCCGGTGCCATCTGCAATATTATTGTCAGACTTATACATACGCCGTACTTCACAAACTATTTATCTTTCGAAGTATATATTACCAGAGGGGGTCTCTGTGGTTCCCCCTGGGGCGGTCAGTGCAGCCTCAAGCTGGGCCTTGCACTATTCAAGCTCCTGAGACAGTCGGGTATTCTTTTCTGTAAGATCCTGCATAAAAAATGATCCTTAAATCAGTTCTCCTAACTAATTTTAAGTCTCGGGGGCTACTGGCATATATAACTGTCAAATTTCCTGACCCGTATGTCCTTTACATATTGCTCCGTGGCTCTGGCTAGACCATCTTGAGCGGCACGGAGGTGCGCGTCTCCCGAATTTAAGGCGTTCAATGCTTCTTGGGAGAAACATGCGTCACGAAGAATTGTCCGGCGGCGCCTGTGATTCATGGCACTCTCCACCTCGGAGTTGGTGGTGGACAATCTGTCGGCATCCTCTGTCGGAGGAGCATCCGACGCACGCCTCGTGTTTACCTCCGTTTCCGGACCCGGCGTTGGAGCCTGGCTGGCGGAGGCTCGATTGGCCATCTCTCCGGATATAGTCTGGCGAGCGCTCTTTTTCCTGAAAGGAGCACCAGCGTTAATATACCTTCCTGGAATCAATCCTGGGCATATGGTGACACGCATTACCGTTGCGGCGGCGTTTTAGTCCGGATCGCACTTCTTTTCAGCCCGCTTGGCCGTGCTGCCTCTTGTTGGCTAGCCGCCACGGGCTCGGCCTCCCTCCTTGAAGGCACCCTCTGCAAAACACCATTCATATGCGGTGATCAAAAATAAAGCACGGATGGGTAATTAGCAAGGTACTGGGGCTTTGGTCTCAGTTACCTGTGAGGCTGGAAGTATTCCGGGGTAGTCGGCCGTAATGGCAACCAAGGCATTATCAATGCTTAGCTGGTGAAATACCCCATCAATCAGCTCCACCGATATGTCCGGATCCTCTTGGGAGGCCGGATCGAGGAACCGTTCTGGATCCTCGGCTTGCGGAGGTGGGCTGCTTATATCTTTTACGGCCTGACGCAGTTCCTGTGTCGAACTCACAAAATGAAATATATAACCATGGGAGTACGGATCGGATGTGCGGAAAAGGGGATGTTTGCTTACCCAGCTTCGAGGATTGTTCATAGAAAATCCGCTCAGTGGACTGACACGGAGAAAATCCTCCTCTTCCCCCTTGTACAGCACGGACAAGATCTTCACCAGATCGGCGACCGATCCTGGCCCCTTACGGCCATGACGGGTGGCATCATCCTCCCCGTTGAAATCCCACATGGGGTGGCCCCTATACTGGAGCGGCTGCACCCCCCGCATAATGCATGTGGCCATGACACTGATCATGGTCAGTCCAGAATGAGCCAACAACCTTATTCGGCTCATCAGGTAAAGGACGTCCCTGTCGCTATTCCTCTGGGGGCTCCATGGACGCCAACTTAGGCATTTCTTCAAGGGAACATTACTGAAGTCCGTGAGGCCGGTCCAAACGGGATCCGGTAGCGGGGCGTCTTCTATATAAAACCATTCCGAAGGCCAGTCTTCGGACGCCTTCTTCGGGGTTCCGGTCCGGTCCCAGCGATGCGCCATAGCTCGGCTCCGCCCACTTGATATATTGACCCCTCATGAGAACGGGGTACGAGGCAGAATAATCTCTTCCACAGCAAAAAATGAGCCATGACACCCAAAAACAGTACGCAAAGGGCTACGAAGCCCGCGATATGCAGAATGGAGGCAAGCGTAAGGTGGTGCAGTTGGAGGCCATAGAACTCCAGGAGCCCCCGGAGAAACGGATGTATTGGAAATCTAAGTCCTCTTATCAGATAAGAGACAAAGCATACCCGCTCTCCTTTGGAAGGATCGGGGACGCTCTCCGCTTGTTTTCCACCCTTGTAGGTGGCAAGTCCAGCTCAAACCGGAACCATGAAGGCCGGGGGAAGAAATCCCTTGGTTTGGAGCGTCACTAGCTTGCTATGCGGGAATGAACATTTCTAACAATCCCCAGGCTTGGTGCTGGGAGCGCGAGAAGAGGAGCCGTGTCAACTGTCCATGGTGGAATGGATTTTTTGTCAGAGGCGCTCCGATGAAAACTTGCGAAGGGGGGATGGTGTGATTCGGATCTAGATCCTCGTCTATTTTTATAGGCAGCTCATTTGTGCAGCTAGGGGGAAACTGTAAAAATACCCTGGCTTTTTGCATTCGTTCGCCACGTGGAAGATGGCCATTATTGGGCGTGGAAGCCAAGGAGCGCAGCATTTATCAGAAGCCGGACACTATTTGACAAGTATATGGAATCTGGAGAAGAACCCGCCTCGCAATGCCGAAGACAATCTACGTGCCGGACTCATCATCATTGAAGCCTGGTTCAGGGGCTACTGAGGGAGTCCTGGATTAGGGGGTGTCCGGATAGCCAAACTATCAGCGTTGGCCGGACTCCTAGACTATGAAGATACAAGATTGAAGACTTTGTCCTGTGTCCGGACGGGACTTTCCTTGGTGTGGAAGGCAAGCTTGGCGATACGGATATGTAGATCTCCTACCATTGTAACCGACTCTGTGTAACCCTAACCCTCTCCGGTGTCTATATAAACCGGAGGGTTTTAGTCCGTAGGACGAACAACAATCATACCATAGGCTAGCTTCTAGGATTTAGCCTCTCTGATCTCGTGGTAGATCTACTCTTGTACTACCCATATCATCAATATTAATCAAGCAGGAGTAGGGTGTTACCTCCACCGAGAGGGCCCGAACCTGGGTAAAAACATCGTGTCCCTTGTCTCCTATTACCATCCGCCTAGACGCATAGTTTGGGAACCCCTACCCGAGATCCGCCGGTTTTGACACCGACAAATACGATGAGATTTTCTCACTCGTATCGAGGCTTAAGTCTGTCTGAATCATGTTAGCAATTGCCACATTTTATGAAATCTGGCAAATGGATGTCAAAACTGCATTCCTTAATGGATTTTTTAAAGAAGAGTTGTATATGATGCAACCAGAAGGTTTTGTTAATCCTAAAGGTGCTAACAAAATGTGCAAGCTCCAGCGATCCATCAATGGACTGGTGCAAGCATCTCGGAGTTGGAATATATGCTTTGATGAGTTCATCAAAGCATATGGTTTTATACAGACTTTTGGAAAGGCCTGTATTTACAAGAAAGTGAGTGGGAGCACTACAGCCTTTCTGATAAGTATATGTGAATGACATATTATTAATTGGAAATGATGTAGAATTTTCTGGAAAGCATAAAGGAGTGTTTGAAAGGAGTTTTTCAAAGAAAGACCTCAGTGAAGCTACTTACACATTGAGCATCAAGATCTATATAGATAGATCAAGACGCTTCATAAGTTTTTTCAATGAGTACATACCTTGATAAGATTTTGAAGTAGTTCAAAATGGAACGGTCAAAGAAGGAGTTCTTGCCTGTGTTGCTAGGTGTGAAATTGAGTAAGACTCAAATACCGACCACGGCAGAAAATAGAAAGAGAATGAAAGGTCATTCCCTATGCCTCAGTCATAGGTTCTATAAAAGTATGTCATGCTATGGACCAGGCCTATTGTATACTCTGCCCTGGTTTGGCAAGGGAGTACAATAGTGATCTAGGAGTAGATCACTGGACATTGGTCAAAATTATCCTTAGTGGAATAAGGATATATTTCTTGATTATGGAGGTGACAAAAGGTTCGTCGTAAAGGGTTATGTTGATGCAAGTTTTGGCACTGGTCCAGATGACTTTAAGTCTTAATCTGGATACATATTGAAAGTGGGAGCAATTAGCTAGAGTAGCTCTGTGCAGAGCATTGTAGACATAGGATATTAGCAAAATACATACGGCTCTGAATGTGACAGACCCGTTGACTAAACTTCTCTCACAAGCAAAACATGATCATACCTTAGTACTCTTTGGGTGTTAATCTCATAGCGATGTGAACTAGATTATTAACTCTAGTAAACTCTTTGGGTGTTGATCACATGATGATGTGAACTATGGGTATTAATCACATACAGATGTGAATATTGGTGTTAAATCACATGGCGATGTGAACTAGATTATTGACTCTAGTGCAAGTGGGAGACTAAAGGAAATATGCCCTAAAGGCAATAATAAAGTTATTATTTATTTCCTTATTTCATGATAAATGTTTATTATTCATGCTAGAATTGTATTAACCGGAAACCTAAAACATGTGTGAATATATAGGCAAACATAGTGTCACTAGTATGCCTCTACTTGACTAGCTCGTGAATCAAAGATGGTTAAGTTTCCTAGCCATGGACAAGAGAGTTGTCATTTGATTGACGGGATCACATCATTAGGAGAATGATGTGATTGACTTGACCCATTTCATTAGCCTTAGCACTTGATCGTTTAGTATGTTGCTATTGCTTTCTTCATGACTTATACATGTTCCTATGACTATGAGATTATACAACTCCCGTTTACCGGAGGAACACTTTGTGTGCTACCAAACGTCACAACGTAACTGGGTGATTATAAAGGAGCTCTACAGGTGTCTCCGAAGGTACTTTTTGAGTTGGCGTATGTCGAGATTAGGATTTGTCACTCCGATTGTCAGAGAGGTATCTCTGGGCCCTCTCGGTAATGCACATCACTATAAGCTTTGCAAGCAATGTAGCTAATGAGTTAGTTACGGAATGATGCATTACGTAACGAGTAAAGAGACTTGCCGGTAACGAGATTGAACTAGGTATTGGATACCGACGATCAAATCTTGGGCAAGTAACATATCGATGACAAAGGGAACAACGTATGTTGTTATGCGGTTTGACCGATAAAGATCTTCGTAGAATATGTAGGAGCCAATATGAGCATCCAGGTTCCGCTATTGGTTATTAACCGGAAATGTGTCTCGGTCATGTCTACATAGTTCTCGAACCCGTAGGGTCCGCACGCTTAAGGTTTTGATGACAGTTATATTATGAGTTTATGAGTTTTGATGTACCGAAGGAGTTCGGAGTCCCGGATGAGATCGATATATTGGACGACTATATTCGGAGTTTGGAAAGGTTCCGAGTGATTCGGGTATATTTCGGAGTACCGGAGAGTTACGAGAATTTGTCGGGGAGTATATGGGCCTTATTGGGCTTTAGGGGAAAGAGAGAGGAGAGGCTGGGCGCCCCCCCCCCCCCAAGGCCTAGTCCGAATTGGACTAGGGGGAGGGGCTGCGCCCCCTCCTTCCTTCTCTTCTCTTCCCCCTTTCCTTGACTCCTACTCCTACTACTTGGAATGGGAGGAATCCTACTCCCGGTTGGAGTAGGACTCCTCCTTGGCGCGCCTCCTCCTGGCCGGCCACCCCCTCTCCCTTGATCCTTTATATACGGGGGCAGGGGGGCACCTCTAGGCATAACAACAATTGATCCCTTTGATCTCTTAGCCGTGTGCGGTGCCCCCCTCCACAATAGTCCACCTCGATAATATCGTAGTGGTGCTTAGGCGAAGCCCTGCAATGGTAGAACATCAAGATCGTCACCACGCCATCGTGCTGACGGAACTCTCCCTCGACACTCGGCTAGATCGGAGTTCGAGGGACGTCATCGAGCTGAATGTGTGCTAGAACTCGGAGGTGCCGTAGTTTCGGTGCTTGATCGGTCAGGCCGTGAAGACGTACGACTACATCAACCGCGTTGTTCTAACGCTTCCACTTTCGGTCTACGAGGGTACGTGGACACACTCTCCCCTCTCGTTGCTATGCATCACCATGATCTTGCGTGTGCGTAGGAAAAGTTTTGAAATTACTGCGTTACCCAACACATGACAGAAGTGAATTCATTCGAAAATGGTGTCCTTGGTACATTCATAGGCCACGAGACGAGCACCCTTCATAACGCCATCATAGTACATCTCGGGATGGCGATGCGCCTTGCCCTCCGGTGGCCCGTCCTTCACTAGCTTCTCCGCATCCAGCTTGCCCCAATGCCCCTTCGCGGGGGCAAAGGCCCGGTGGGCACCCTCAATGCAAACGGATCGCTTGATCACCTCAAGCCGCGGACAGCCATCCACCATCCGCTTGACCAGGCCGAAATAGCTAGTGGGCAGGAGCTCACCAGGCCACATCCGGACTATGAAATCTTTCATAGCTAGTTCGGCCGCCCTGTGGAGTTCGACCAACTGCTTTAGTTGGTCACTCAGAGGCGTTGGATGTTCGGCCCCAGCATATTGGGACCAGAACAACTTCTCCATTGAGCTCCCCTCCTGGGCACGGTAGAACTCCGCAGCGTCTGATATGTTGCATGGCAGATATGCGAATGCCCCTAGAGAGCTCCGAATTCGAGTAAGTAACAGAAATGCCTCCTCCACATGTTTGCTTTGCATAAAGAATTTCTTACCCGCTGCTATCTTCTTGGCCTCCTGGATTTCCTGCTGTGCCTTCTCGGCTTCGGCCTTGGCATCTTTTATACTCACAAGGGCCTTCGCAAGCTCGGCCTCTTTTGCCTTCAGCTCATGCTCCATAGACTCGAACTTTTTGCCGAGCTCCCGGAGCTCTTGTTGTACCTCGCCCACTCTAGCATCTTGCTTTTCACGCTCCTTGCATTCCAAGGCCGCCTTGTGTTCGGCCTCGAACAGCGCTTTCTTCAGCGACGCCACTTCGGTGGTGGCCCTTGTTACAAAATCACGATGCTTCGTTGTTAGAATAACCAATTTTATCTATCCTTTATTATATGAGAGAGGGGAATCATTCACCTTTGCTCTCTTCAAGCTGCCTCCTCGTGAGGTCGAGCTCTCCCTGTGCCTGCTACAGGTCCTGTTTCAGTCCGGCAATCTCGGCCGTACGGACAGCAGCGGCAAGCAGCACAACTAGCTTATTCACACGAATATTTATTATTAGACTCATGCGGATTACAATTGACCCTCCGTTTGGTCTTTCTTTCCGAACACCAAACAGAGTATCAGGGGCTACTACCTATCGGGTGGTAATTTCACACATTTTTATTACTTACCTCAAAGCCTGTCAGTAGGCTAGTGCAGGCTTCGGTTAGTCCGCTCTTGGCAGACGAAACCTTCTGAATCATCGCACTCATAAGAGTACGGTGCTCTTCATCCATGGAAGCGCCGTGAAGCGCTTCCCGCAGACAATCTCGCGCCTCGGGTGCAACAGAAGTCCTCGACACAGACGGCTCGCCCTCCCTAACGAGGGGCCGCCCGCCTGAGTCCGGAACCACTGAAGGTTCCGGAACGGTGTTCAGCTGAGAGCCCAGCTTACCGTGGCTCTCATCGACACGATCCGCGGGGATCTTGAACCCCACGTGTCTGACATCTGGAATCCCGCCTTGGGGCGTCTCCAGAGTCACCTCCCCCCGCTCTGAGAGCCTTCGGGACAACACCTCCGTGTCAACCGCGAGTTGAGGAGTAGTGGCCGTCGAGAGCGAATTCATCTCCGAATCGCTCAGGGATCCGGATGAAGATACCTCGGGATGAACCCTGGCCGGATTGCATATGTGTTCGGCATTATAAATACAAAAACCATGAAGTAAATTCATGATAGAGTGTGGACACTTACGATCGCACTGGGGGCTTCTCCCTGGGCAGCCACCTCTCCACACTGAGAGCGGCCGTGGCAGAGTAGTCCGGAAGGGACACCTTTCCCTTCTTGGATGCCACAGCCTCCCCTTCCGGGGCAGCTTTTCTCTTTTTCTCCTCCCTAGTGCGGGGAGGTAGAATTTCTTCTTGCTTCCCCCCGCCTCCGCGGGAGGAATCTGTCTCGTCGTCAGACGACCTGGGGATGATGGCCTTGCATCGAGGGCCTTTTCCGGCCCCCTGGTCCGCCTCCCTAGGCCCCTCATCCTTTCCGGACAGGGCGTCTTCTTCTTCTTCCTCCTCCCCTTCGTGGGAGGAGTGTGCCTCGTCATCTTCGGACGAGGTTTCTGGCACAACCTTACGCCGGAGACCCTTTCGAATCCCCGGGGCCTTCTTATCGGCCTTCTTCTCTGGCACCTTGTACAGTGCCGGGACCAGCATCTCCGTCAGGAGAGCATCAGCTGGGTCTTCTGGCAGTGGAGCCGGACAGTCAACCTGCTCCGTTGTCTCCACATACTCCTGGACAAATATGCATAACTACTTAAGGCTCCCTCATGAGTATATTGGGGAGGACTGATTCCGGTGATGGCCTGAAAACTCACCTCACTGGGAAGCCGTGCGGCGTGGAGCCCACGGTCCTCGGATGTGGGAGGAGGTATTTCGGAGGCCTTGAACAACGCCTTCCACGTGTCCTTGTGCTTCATGCCGTAGAGCCTCTAAAGCGTTCGGTGTTTGACCGGGACGAACTCCCACAGATTAAATGCCCGCCTTTGGCACGGGAGAATCCGGTGAACGAGCATGACCTGGATCACGTTGACAAGCTTGATGTTCTTATCCTTCATGCTCTTGAGGCAGGTCTGGAGTCTGGTCAGCTCTGTAGGTTCACCCCAAGCCAGGCCCTTCTTTTCCCAGGAGGTGAGCCGCATGGGGGCTCCGGATCGGAACTCGGGGGCCGCCGCCCAGTTGGCGCTGCGCGGCTCGATGATGTAGAACCACCCCGATTGCCACCCTTTTACGGTCTCCGCAAAGGAACCGTCCAGCCAGGTGACGTTGGGCATCTTGCCCACCATGGCCCGTCCGCACTCCGCTTGCTGGCCGCTTACAATCTTTGGCTTCACGCAGAAGATTTGCAGCCACAGGCCGAAATGAGGCCTGATGCGGAGGAAGGACTCGCATACGACGATGAACGCCGAGATGTTGAGGACGAAATTCGGGGCTAGATCATGGAAATCTAGCCCATAGTAGAACATGAGCCCGCAGACAAAGGGATGAAGTGGAAATCCCAGTCCACGGACGAAGTGGGCGACAAATACGACCCTCTCGTGGGGTCCTGGGGTCGGAATGACCTGCCCGGCGTCCGGTAGCCGATGCGCTATGTCTGCGGCCAAGTATCCGGCCTCCCGAAGATTTGTGATATGCTTCTCCTTGACGGTGGAAGCCACCCACTTGCCTCCTGCTCCGGACATGTTTAGCTGTGCGGAGAAGACTTGAGCTTGGGCGTTGGAGCTCGAGGGGGCAAGAGTGGGCAAGGGAGAAAGAAGGCATGGGTAAAAATGAGGAAATCTTATCCCTTTATAAAGGCGACGAAAGCGGTGCGCCTGCTCACTAGCCCGTTGAGAATCGCTTACTTCCCAAGCGCCACGATTGATGCACGATGGGAATATCCATACCCGTATTGATGAGAATCCCGTGATAAGAGGACACGATCTCTGCTTTGACAAGACGTGTCAAGGAAACCGCCTCGCAATACGTGTTGTGGCTGGTTGTGGGAAAACGGTTCGAATAATGACCTGACCGTAATGACATATCACGTCGTCTAAAAATTTGTCAGCTGAAGTATCATTCTCTCTACGGTGGTATGTGAAGATCATTTTGCAGATTCGGACACGGTTTACGTGTTCGATAATAACCTTGGAGTATTCGGAAGGAGGAACCCGCCTTGCAATGCCGAAGACAAGACTGCATGCTGGACTCATCATCATTGAAGCCTGGTTCAGGGGCTACTGAGGGAGTCCTGGATTAGGGGGTATCCGGACAGCCGGACTATATACGTCGTCCGGACTATTGAAGCGTGAAGATACAAGACTCAAGACTCCATCTCGTGTCCGGATGGGACTCTCCTTTGCGTGGAAGACAAGCTTGACGATCCGGATATTATATTTCCTTCCTTGTAACCGACTCCATGTAAACCCTAGCCCTCTCCGGTGTCTATATAAACCGGAGGGGATGGTCCTTAGAAGGCTGATCACATTTACAATCATACCATCATAGGCTAGCTCTTAGGGTTTAGCCTCTACGATCTCGTGGTAGATCTACTCTTGTACTACCCATATCTTCAATATTAATCAAGAAGGAAGTAGGGTTTTACCTCCATCGAGAGGTCCCGAACCTGGGTAAACATTTGTGTCCCTTGCTTCCTGTTACCATCAGCCTTGACGCACAGATCAGGACACCCTACCCGAGATTCGCCGGTTTTGACACCGACACTTATCATACCCAATCATCACGTGGTGTCTCGGCACGAAGAACTGTCGCAACGGTGCATACTCAGGGAGAACACTTATACCTTAAAATTTTAGTAAGGGGTCGTCTTATAATGCAACCGACGAACTAAGCAAAATAAGAATATAAAATATAAACATCACATGCAATCAAAATACGTGACATGATATGGCCATCATCATCTTATGCCTTTGATCTCCATCTCCAAAGTACCATCATGATCTCCATCGTCACCGGCATGACACCATGATCTCCATCATCTTGATCTTTATCAACGTGTCATCACATGGTCGTCTCACCAACTATTTCTTTTTCAACTATTGCTATCGCATAGCGATAAAGTAAAGCAATAATATGGCGCTTGCATCTTATGCAATAAAGAGAGAACCATAATGTCGAAGTAATGGACCACGGGTAGGCTAACCCGAGCCCCAGAACCTTTCAAGACATCGGGGCAGGCTGCACCCCTCAAGCCGAGTCCCAGATGGCGACCCTCAGATAAGCCGAGTCTCAGATGGCGACTCCCAGATAAGCCGAGTCTCAGATGGCGACTCCCAGATAAGCCGAGTCTCAGATGGCGACTCCAAGATAAGCCGACTCATGGCCGGCGACTTCCGGAGGAGCCGGCTATGGAGAGTCGGCCTGCGACTCTACTCTCGTCACGATAGGCGAGGTGGGTACGACCGCGGCGTGGCCGTCACCCCTTGCTTACGAGGGGCCGGCATGGCTACAGTGTGTCGTACCGCTGGAGATCTCCGGCGTGGCCCGGCACTGTTGTCATGCCAGCCCTGACCTCAGCCACAGTGTGCGGCGCACTGTGGCCACGATGGCCTACCTGTACAGCTCAGAGACGGCGGACCCGCCTGTCAGTGAGAGCATGGAAGACGGCGGATACGCCCCGAAGGCGGCCCTGTGGGAGTCGGCTCCCTAGAATCGGCCGGCCTCTCCCACGGGTCCCACGCGCCATTAACCAGACAAGACAGGAAGTAACGACAGTGATCGCCCGATAGACGGCGGCACTGTTGCCATGACCCCGTGACCAATCCTGCATCATCAGAATCACGGCTACAGTGCCAGACTCGCCGGCGGGGCCCGCAAGTCGGCGGGCCCCAGCAGTCGGCGGAGAAGACGGCGGCCTGAGAGACAGACGGCTGGGACCCTCGCCCAGCCGGATTACCATTGTACCCCCGGGGGGTAGGCCTATATAAACCCCCCAGGGCACCCATGCAAAGGGTTGGCATCCATTAGCCTTAGTCCAGATCATATAGGAAGGAGAGAGCTAGCCTTGCCTTCTTCTACCTCCCGAATACAGCTCTAGGAGCAACCTTGTAGTCACTACGCCTTAGTGATCATGCGGAGACCCCGCAGAGCAGCAGTAGGGGTGTTATCTCCCCGGAGAGCCCCGAAGCTGGGTAAGATTCTCCGGCATGCATGCCTTCGCCTCATCCCGTTTCCTGGCACCGGCGATGTTCTACTCGCTCCCACCATGATAAGCCATCCTTTGGCATATGTCGCACCCAACCCCCGATGTCGGTGTCAAAACCGGCAGATCTCGGGTAGGGGGTCCCGAACTGTGCGTCTAGGCGGATGGTAACAGGAGACAAGGGACACGATGTTTTACCCAGGTTCGGGCCCTCTTGATGGAGGTAAACTCCTACGTCCTGCTTGATTAATATTGATGATGTGTGTTACAAGAGTGGATCTACCACGAGATCAAGGAGGCTAAACCCTAGAAGCTAGCCTATGGTATGATTGTTGTTCGTCCTATGGACTAAAGCCATCCGGTTTATATAGACACCGGAGAGGGCTAGGGTTACACAAAGTCGGTTACAATGGTAGGAGATCTACATATCCGTATCACCAAGCTTGCCTTCCACGCCAAGGAAAGTCCCATCCGGACACGGGACGAAGTCTTCAATCTTGTATCTTCATAGTCTAGGAGTCCGGCCGATGATGATAGTTCGGCTATCCGGACACCCCCTAGTCCGGAACTCCCTCAGTAGCCCCTGAACCAGGCTTCAATGACGACAAGTCCGGCGCGCATGTTGTCTTCGGCATTGCAAGGCGGGTTCTTCCTCCGAATAATTTATAGAGGACTGTGAACATCAGGATAGTGTCCGGCTCTGCAAAAATAAATTCCACGTACCACCGTAGAGAGAATAATATTACACAAGTTCAATCTGCTGACGTGTTTTGTGGCGTGACGTCACACCACTACCAAGCCTTTACTCAAATTGTTTTTATTGTTCCACCTCAGCGTGTTTAGCGAAGCGGTTTCCTTGGCACGTCTTGTCGAAGCAGAGATCGTGTTCCCCTTATTCCGGGATTCCCATCAATACAGACGTGGGTAACCCAACCGCGCCATTGATTGTGACGCTTGGGAGATAAGCGAGTTTTACCAGGCCGGTGGGGACACATGTTTTTGTCCGCCCATATAAGGGGATAAAGACCCAACCCTTTTACCCGCGCCTTCTTCCTCCTTGGCTTATCCATCTCCGCGAACTCGAGCTCCAGCGCCCAAGTCCGCACTTCTCACCTCAACCTTCTCCAACTATGTCCGGAGTGCGAGTCAAGTGGATGGCCTCCTCCGTCACGGAGGGGCAGATCCAGAAGCTGTGCGACGCCGGATATTTGTCCAGCGACATCGCGCACCGGCTCCCCGACGAGGGAGAGCTCATCCCCACCCCCAGGCCCCATGAGAGGGTAGTATTTCTTCCCCATTTCCTCCGCGGACTGGGCTTCCCACTTCATCCCTTTGTCCGGGGGCTCATGTTCTACTACGGCCTAGATTTCCATGATCTGGCCCCGAATTTCTTCCTCAACATCTCAGCGTTTATCGTCGTGTGCGAGGCCTTCCTCTGCATCTAGCCCCACTTCGGCTTGTGGCTCAAGACCTTCAGTGTCAAGCCAAAGGTTGTGAAGGGCAGCCAAGCGGAGTGCGGAGGCGCCATGGTGGGCAGGATGTCCCACGTTACATGGCTGGAGGGCACTTTCATGGAAACCATTAAGGGGTGGCAATCGGGGTGGTTCTACATAACCGAGCCGCGTGACCCTGATTGGGCAGCGGCCCCCGAATTCAAATCCGGCATCCCTACATGGCTCACCTCCTGGAAAGAGAGTGGCCGGATCTGGGGGGATTCGGAGGAGCTGACCGGACTCCAAGCCTGTATCCAGAAGCTTGTGGACAAGAAGCTCAAGCTTGTCAACGTAGTCCAGGTCATGCTCATCCGCCGGATTCTCCCGTGCCAACGATGGGGCTTCAACATGTGGGAGTTCGATCCGGCGCAACACCAGACCCTGAGCAGGCTCTTCGACACTACGTACGAAGATGTCTGGAAGGTGCTGTTCAAGGGAGCCGAGGCTCCCGCATCCGCACCGAAGATCATGGATTCCGCTCGCAGCGTCCAGCTGACGAGGTAAGTGATTTTGCCACTTGTTTTCCATAGTTTGACTCTATGCGGGATCTAAACTCCCTTTACCTTTGACAGGACTGGCTGGCGAAGGCCGAATGGACTATCTATCCGGCCCCATTGCCAGAGGACCCAGCGGACGCCCACCTAAAGGGGCTGCTGGCTCCGGCACCCCACGTGGTGCCAGAGAAGAAGGCCAAGAAGAAGGCCACGGGGACTCGGAAGAGTTCCCGTTTTCAGGTGCTATCGGATGATGAATCCGAGGCCGACTCCTCCCACCAAGGCGAGGAGGAGAAGAAGAAAGCATCTCCCCCAGCGGGGGGAGGGAAGAAAAGGAAGGCCTCCCCGACAAGGGAGGCCGAAGGGTCCAAGAAGGGAAAAACTCTTCCCCCGGACTGCTCTGCCAACGCCAGTGACGACGACGAGGACTAGCCTCCAAGGGCCAAGCCCCTGGTGAGATCGTAAGTATCCGGACTCCCGAATAACTTCAAGGTTTTTTCTTTTCGCCACATAATGTCTTTCTAATGCTGCATACAACCCTGCAGTCCGCCCAAGGATGATCTTCCCGCTTCATCGAGCGGGTCCTTAGGTGCGTCGGATATGGATTCTCTTCCGACTGCCTCCACCCCCCGTGATGCGGACGATGCCGAGGTGGGATCCCAGGAAAGGACCCACCAGGAGGGGGAGGCCTCGGAGGTGTCGCAAGACAACCTCCCGGACTTTGCACCGGACTCGGCCCCGGAACCTACAGTGGCTCCGGAGTCCGGCGGGCGACCCCTTCGTAAGAAGGGCAAGACCGTGATGCCGGCTGCCTCCGTCCAACCAGAGGTGCCGGATAATTTGCTGGAGGCGCTCAACGGCGCCACCATCAAAGAGGAACACCGCACTGTTCGCCAAGAGCGAGCTGACCGAAGCCTGCAGCAGCCTTCTAACAGGCTTTGAGGTAAGAATTTCGATATGTATAAAATGGTACCGCATAGAAAGTAGCCCCTGATGCTCGGTTCGGTGTTCAGAAAGAAAAGCCGGACTGAGGATCTAAAAAGATATACGCAGGAGTCATAAAAAATATGTCAATATGGGATTGCAGGCTGTGCTGCTGACCTCTGCCGCACTGACTACGGAGGTCAATACTTTGAAGGAAAACCTCGAGCGGTCCGAGAACAAGCTCGGCCGTGCCAAGAAGCAGCTCGAGGACAAGGATGGTGAGTAACACCTGATTAAAATTGTACCTTACAGAAAAGGGTTTTGGTTGCAAAAAGAATGACAAGGATAACGTGGGTATTGCAGTGGCCACTAACGAGGTGGCGACCCTGAAAGAGGCGGTGGCCGCGGCCGAAGGCAATGCGGCCGCGGAGTGCACCGAGCGAGAGAAGCAGGAGGCGCGGGTGGCGGAGGTACAGCAAGAGCTCCAGGATCTCGTGAAAAAACATGAGAGCCTGGAGCGTGACTCGAAGACTCAAGAGTCCGAGCTTGCAACGGCCCTTGAGAGTGCCAAAGCCGCTAAGGCCGAAGCCTACAAGGCCCTCCGAGAGATTGAGGCGGTGAAGAAAATAGCAGCGGGTAAGGCATTTTTCATGCAAAGTAAGCATGTGAGTGTTAATTACCTGTTGCTTACCCGAATTCGGAGCTCTCCAGGAGCGTTCGCAGATCTTCCTCGCAGCGTGTCCGACGCTGCCGCATTCTACCGGGCCGAGGAGGGGAGCTCGACGGAGAAGGTCTTCTGGTCTCAGTATGCTGAGGCCAGACATCCGGTGCCCCTTAGCGACCAGCTAAAGCAGCTGGTCAAGCTCCACAAGGCGGCCGAACAGGCCATGAAGGGCCTCATAGTTCGGTTGTGGCCTAAGGAGGCCATGCCTGGGAGCTACTTCGGCCTGGTGTGGCGGCTGGTGGATGCGTGCCCGTGGGTTGAAGTCATCAAGCACTCCGCCTGTGTTGAGGGTGCCCGTCGGGCCCTTGCCCGCGCAAAGGTGCAATGGGGCAAGATGGATGCCTAGAAGCTCGTGACGGACCCACCACCAGAGGGCAAGGAGCATCGCACGCCCGAGATGTATTATAAGAGTGTGCTGAAGGGCGCCCGCACTATTGCGGGTGAGTGCTCCAAAGATGTAATATTTGAGTAGACTCGCATTTTGTTATCCTGTGCGCTGAAAACTTAGTTCATATGCGCTAAGCAACACTTGTGAATTTGAAATATCACCTTCTGTGCGGCTGTTTATCAAATCTGATAGATGGCAAGTCGCCGGCTTCAGCCCCCATGCCACGAGTGCTGGGGTGTTCGGGATAAACTTGAGCACTCTTGTTCCCATTTTTGGGTCCATCTAGGGAGGCGCTCAACACAGCGAACAAGGCAACCGGACTTATAATGCTTGAACACTCTCACTTAGCCATAGAATTCTATAATTTTAAATTTCGGTGAAGCCCCTAGTCTTCGGAAGGCCGAATTTGGGGCGCTATCCACGCCTGGGCCGGACAGGATCCGGCTCCTCGCTCTAAGCGGCATAAGTCTTTAAGGACTCGCAAAAAACCTCTCGAACAGCGACCGGCTCTCACCTCATCATGACGGTCAGTTTAAGCTTTCTCCACTGAGGCGTTAACCTAGCTCAAATGGGGCGCAATCGCAGTGGTTCTCCCAGTGCTATCTTAGCCGATATAACGGAACGTAAGGTACCAAAACATGGGAGCCGGGAAAACCCAACTATTGACCCAAGACATGATTCGGAGCCAATGCATATAGTGCTATAAGTTCGGGGTGCCGCACTTGTGAAAGTGTTCGGACTTATCACACCATAATGCGGGAAACATAAGCCCCTGGTGTATTTTAGCCGTACCAAAGTGTACGGATGCAATATGCCGTAAATGAACATATGTAGAAAAAAGAAATGCAATTATAACCAAGAAGGTGCTGCATTGTTTATTCAAGAAAGACTGCAGTAAGTGCAGAACGATACAAATGGTGTGATAAGCAAGGAATGGGACTGTTAAACATGTCCCCCTCCAAGGGTAGGCTGCCGAATGGTGCGTAAAACAGATTTAATGCTCGTAATGGAGACCACCTGGATATTCGTTGTAGCCTTTATCCTTCCCTGGCTGTTGCATCGTGAGTTCAGCAGTTCTGCTGCCGGACAGGGCCTCTGACGAACGGAGTCCTGTGGGTAAAAAAGAAAAAAGAAAAGAAAAAGAACGACACACTTGAGAGCCCCTGGTGTGGTTGAGCCACAGTCTGGGCCTATCGTGGTCGTGCCCCTCTCCCCATGCCCATGGTATCTTCAGAGCGTAATGGTGTACGCGAGGGACCTGTCTTGACGTTTTACAGGGGCTGGGGTTGGGGCCGCACTGCTACGCATGCTCGGAACGTGCCGGGTGGTCTTGTTGAATGTTACTCCAGGCGCGCTTAGCTGTGTCCGGCCGCTTAACGGCCGGACTCGAGAATTGCCTTAAGAGGCTGCATTGCGCTTCTGCCGCGAGAGCCGCTGTATGTTCCTCCGTGCGGAGAGAACATTTAGTGTTTCCATTGACCATGATGACTCCTTGAGGGCCTGGCATCTTGAGCTTGAGGTATGCATAGTGCGACACCGCGTTGAACTTTGCGAACGCAGTACGTCCGAGCAGGGCGTGATAGCCACTGCGAAACGGGACTATGTCGAAGATTAACTCCTCGCTTCGGAAGTTATCCGGCGATCCGAAGACCACTTCCAGTGTAATTGAGCCTGTACAATTGGCTTCTACACCTGGTATGACGCCTTTAAAGGTCGTCTTGGTTGGTTTAATCCTTGAGGGGTCTATGCCCATTTTGCGCACTGTATCCTGATAAAGCTGGTTCAGGCTACTGCCACCGTCCATTAGGACTCTGGTGAGGTGAAACCCGTCGATGATTGGGTCTAAACCCAATGCGGCGAATCCGCCGTGGCGGATGCTGGTGGGGTGGTCCCTTCGGTCAAAAGTGATCGGGCAGGAGGACCATGGATTGAACTTCGGGGCAACTGGCTCCATCGCGTATACATCCCTTAGCGCACGCTTCCGCTCCCTTTTGGGTATGTGCGTTGCGTATATCATGTTCAACGTCCGCACCTGTGGGGGGAAGCCCTTCTGTCCTCTGTTGTTTGGCGGTCGGGTCTCTTCCTCGTCATCGCTATGCAGCCCCTTGTCATTGTTTTCGGCAATTAACTTGCCTGCCTGCTTGAACACCCAACAATCCCTATTGGTATGGTTAGCTGGCTTTTCGGGGGTGCCGTGTATCTAGCACAAGCGGTCGAGTATTCGGTCCAAATTGGATGGACCCAGAGTAGTTCTTTTGAATGGCTTTTTCCGCTGACCGGGTTTAGAGCCTCTGAATCCGTCATTGACTGCCGTATCCTCACTATTGTCGCTGTTAATGCGGCGTTTGTTTTTGTTACAACGCGGCCTGCCATTTCGGTCCTTGAAATCCAGACTGCCAGAATTTTTGCTGAGGTTGTTGCTGCGTGCTAGCCAGCTGTCCTCACCCGTGCAGAAGCGGGTCATGAGTGATGTGAGGGCTGCCATGGATTTCGTCTTTTCCTGTCCCAGGTGCCGGGCAAGCCACTCGTCGCGGATATTATGCTTGAAGGATGCGAGGGCCTCCGCATCCGGATAGTCGACAATTTGGTTTTTCTTGGTTAAGAACCGTGTCCAGAATTGTCTGGCCGATTCGTCTAGCTGCTGAATTATGTGGCTTAGGTCATCGGCGTTTGGTGGTCGCACATACGTGCCTTGGAAGTTATCGAGGAATGCGGCTTCCAAGTCTTCCCAACTCCCAATTGACTCTGCTGGCAAGCTGTTAAGCCAATGCCGGGCTGGTCCTTTAAGCTTGAGGGGGAGGTATTTGATGGCATGAAGATCGTCACCGCGGGCCATGTGGATGTGAAGGAGATAGTCTTCGATCCAAACCGCAGGGTCTGTTGTGCCATCATAGGATTCAATATTGACGGGTTTAAACCCTTCGGGGATTTGATGATCCATTACTTCATCTGTGAAGCATAGTGGGTGTGCGGCGCCTCTGTACTGGGTGATATCACGACGGAGCTCAAGGGAGCTTGGTCTATTTTGTTCGGCCCGGCCGGACTTACTGTGTCCGACGTGACGGTTGTCATCACGTATCGTGGGGCGCCCACGCGATCCATAGATCGATCTTGATTGTCTTGCCTTATCCTCCAATATATCTCGCAAGTCCGGAGCGTTCCCCTGTAGTCGTGTGCTTTTCGAGCGATGTCGGGGTACGGGTCTAGTGAAGGGCCTAGAGGCCTCTCTGTCGCGACCACGGGGTGGTCGGTTCGCCGTATTGTCTCCTGGTGATGCGGGTTCATACGCCTCCTCCTCTAATCGGGGGAGCAACTTGCATTTAGGGTAGCTTTTGGAGGGGCGTTCGAGCTCATGCTCTTCGGCCGCGAGGACTTCAGTCCATCTATCGGCTAGCAGATCTTGATTAGCTCTAAGTTGTTGCTGCTTTTTCTTGAGGCTGTTCGCCGTGGCCATAAGCCTGCGTTTAAAACGCTCTTGTTCGACGGGATCCTCGGGCACAACGAATTCGTCATCGTCGAGGCTCGCTTCGTCTCCGGAGGGAGGCATATAATCCTCTACCTCTTCTTCTGCCGCTCTCTCATGAGGGCTGGCCTCTCCGTCCTCCTGCGCTGCATCTTTCTGGAGTGGGTTGTCTTCGGCACTGTCCGATGTATTGTTATCTCCGGTGCCGGAGTCTTCGTTCTTGCTGTGGCGGGATTTAGAGCGGCGCCGCTGACGCTGGCGCTTGGGCTGCTTTTTGGAGGGGTCATCCTCCTCTGTTCCTTCGCCATTCCCATCTTTTGGGATATCCACCATGTATATGTCATAGGTGGCTGTCCAGTGCCCAGTAGGCGCTAGTTCTTGGTCGTCTCCGGCATCGTCGTCCATACCGTCGATGTCTTCAGAGTCGTAGTCTAGCATGTCGGTTAAATCATCGACAGCGGCTACCAAGTGGGTGGTGGGTGGGCTTTGAATTTCTTCGTCGTCCGCATCCCAACCGTCCTGACCGCAGTCCGGCCAGGGCTCTCCTGATAACGAGAGATACTTTAGCGAACTCAAGATGCCGCTGAAAGGTGAGTGTTGAAAGATGTCCGCTGCGGTGAACTCCATGATCGGCGCCCAATCGGATTCGATCGGGGAGGGCGCGGGAGGTTCGGAGTCCGGTGAGGAGTCCGGCACCTCGGAGTCACGAGCTTTATGAGGGACAAGGTCAGTGTTTGGCTCTATCACCGTAGAGGTTGCAGCCCCCGAGGCGGTGTCTAGCCATCCGTCCTCGATCTATGCAGACGGCTCCGAATTAAAGATCGGAGCGGTTTCGGGTGCGGCCTCCAGGGTACTGTCTGGCTGCAAAGCTAAATCATGCTCGCTGTGACAGTGCGGCACGCTCGGCTGTGGCTCGAATCCATCGAGGATCAAGTCCCCGCAGATGTCAGACATGAAGTTCAAACTTCCAAATCTGACCTGACGGCCAGGGGCGTAGCTTTCGATCTGCTCCTGTTGGCCAAGCGAATTGGCCCGCAGTGCGAAGCCGCCGAATACGAAGATCTGTCCGGGGAGGAAGGTCTCACCCTGGACTGTGTCGTTGATGGTGATCGAAGAAGCCATTGAGCCTATCGGTGACGACACAGAGGAACTCTCAATGAAAGCACCAATGTCGGTGTCAAAACCGGCGGATCTCGGGTAGGGGGTCCCGAACTGTGCGTCTAGGCGGATGGTAATAGGAGACAAGGGACACGATGTTTTACCCAGGTTCGGGCCCTCTTGATGGAGGTAAAACCCTACGTCCTGCTTGATTAATATTGATGATGTGTGTTACAAGAGTGGATCTACCACGAGATCAAGGAGGCTAAACCCTAGAAGCTAGCCTATGGTATGATTGTTGTTCGTCCTATGGACTAAAGCCATCCGGTTTATATAGACACCGGAGAGGGCTAGGGTTACACAAAGCGGTTACAATGGTAGGAGATCTACATATCCGTATCGCCAAGCTTGCCTTCCACGCCAAGGAAAGTCCCATCCGGACACGGGACGAAGTCTTCAATCTTGTATCTTCATAGTCTAGGAGTCCGGCCGATGATAATAGTTCGGCTATCCGGACACCCCCTAGTCCGGAACTCCCTCACCCGACATTTGGCGCCCACCGTGGGGCGAGGCACACCGTCGTCCGAAGACCTGCTCTGGACGGGAACTCTCTTCCTCCCCGCGAGCGTAGCCAGCCCGGCGCGCCCGATGGCACTTGCCCTGACGCGCTGCAAAGCGTCGACGACGCCTGTACGGCGAGCTGCCTCGCTGACCTTCTTGGTGAGGTTTGCATCTCCGGCGAGCCTGCATCCGATGCGGGCACGGGTGGCCCCGAAAGCCTCCTCGCGGGCCTCCTCGACCATCTCCATGTTGCCGGCGAGCCTGCCGTGGACTTGGAGTCCGTAGGCTCCACCGACCCGATGCTGGTCGACTCCGACAGCGTGTCGCTCGACACGTTCCCCACCAATGTGGTGATCTACGACGAGCCGCTCCCTCGCGAGGAGAGCGGCAGAAGCGCCATCACGAAGGTGCTTGTTATCAGTCATTGCGAGCACTCCGGTGAAGGAGCTCATGACCCGCTTGACGCAGCTCTGCGAGACCTGACGGCGCCCAGTCTGGAGGACGCTGGCGCCGAGATGCTGGAGGCACGCCGCCTTCAGCTCATCGAAGGCGCAAAGAAGCTGGCAAGCATGAGACGCTTGTCGGAGGCCTACCAACGTGAGATGGATCGCGCCGTGGGCGGCTCGCCAGTCCCGACTGGGCCTAGCCGCCTAGGCGCGGTCCGACAACGCGGCGCGGCCATCGCCAACATGTTCGGGGCCGATCGCCCCGTGTATGCCACGCCTGCGGAGAACATCCACGCCGCCCAGGCGGCAGCACACGAACTAGGCAACTTCGAAGGCGAAGAGCGCCGCTTGATGACCGAGCGAGTCCAGCGACTCCTCAAAGCGGCTGCCGCACAGAACGAAGCCGGCTGCCGCACGGAGGCGCCGCAACGACAAAATGACGATTTACCTCCCCGCTGAGATCAAGGCGCGACGTCTCGGACACCGACTGGCGGAGCCCGCGGAATAAGAGAGAAGGATCCGGCAGTCAGCCACAGTCGGACTCGCATCACCATCGAGCGCGACCAAGACGGCCGCCCGAGAGCAGTGGAATGGCAGGGCGACTACCTGCCTCCCCCACCACGAAGAGAAAGACGAGTGTCCCCGCCGCCTGTTGAGCATCCGACTCTCGGCGTCCACCTCGGCCGTCGAGAGGGAGTCGGAGAGAACGACGCCCGCCACCGGATCGACCGACTCCACCGATCCCTGGCGCTGGAAGAAGATGAGCTGGGCCCGCCCTGCTTCGGACCCCGCATTCGAGACGAGCCCTTTCCCAAAGGGTTCACGCTCCCCCGAGACATGCCCAAGTACACCGGCTCCGTGAAGCCGGAAGACTGGCTAGTTGACTACTCCACGACCGTCAACATAGCAAACGGCAACAAGTGCGTTGCCGTGAAGTACGTTCCGCTCATGCTCCAGGGTACGGCCCGGACATGGTTGAACAGTTTGAAGCCCCGCAGCATCAACAGTTGGGTCGACTTTACCGAGGCTTTCATCCGCAACTTCACCAGCACATACAAGCGACCCCCCAAGCCGTGTCAGCTTTCCTTGTGCGTGCAAGGCCAAGACGAGTCGACTCGCAACTACTTCACGCGATGGGGCGAGCTTCGGAACTCCTGCGAGGGCGTGCACGAGGTGCAGGCTATCGAATACTTCACCGCCGGGTGCAGAGAAGGCACCCTCCTCAAGCACAGGCTCCTCTGCGACGAGCCAGAGACCCTCGACGAGTTGCTGGTCATAGAAGACAAGTATGCCACGGCCGACTCCTCCATGAAGACAGAGATTCAAGTTTGTGCGACTGGCAAAGTGGCCCCTCAAGCTCCTAGAACTCCGGCTGGAGACACCAGTCGGCGATAGCAGCAGAATGATCACAAACGCAAGGCCCCGTAGCCGACTTCTAGCAGTCGGCAGGTTGCGACAGTCGAAGACCAACAGCCTGAGGGGCAGCCTCCGATGAAGCGGCAGAAAGGCGGCAAGTCCAACTGGTTGCCGACCTTCTCTTACGAGCAGACTCTAGATGGTCCCTGCAAGTTCCACAGCAGCGCGAAGCCGTCAAACCACACAACCCGAAAATGCCACTGGCTCACCAGAATCGCCAAGGGAGACGGCCTCCTTCCTCCTCCGCCTACTGGGCCGCCTCCTCCATAGCCGCCCCAGCAGTCGGCGGCCAGGCCAGTCGGCGTCGTACAAGATGAATACCCAGAAGAACACGGCGCTTATGTAGTGTTCACTAGTATGGCTGATGATCGACGCAGTAGACGGTTGCAGCAGCAAGAAGTAAATGCAGTAGCATCAGATACTCCGGAGTTTATGCATTGGTCCGAGAAGCCTATCAGTTGGAGAAGAGCTGATCACCCAGAGGTGATGCCGAATTCGGGCTCCTACGCCTTGGTTCTGAGTGCTACCTTGGCCACTGATAGGCGGGCCGCTCGCTTCTCGCGAGTATTGATAGATGGAGGCAGCAGCATCAACATCCTGTACAAGGATACCATGGAGAAATTAGGAATCAAGCAGAGACAGCTTCAAAGAAGCCGAACTGTTTTCCACGGCATTGTACCTGGCCTTTCCTACTCCCCAATCGGCAAGATCCAGATAGATGTCCTCTTCGGAGACAAAGATCATTTTCGCCGAGAGCCAATTTGGTTTGAAGTGGTGGACGTTGAAAGCCCATACCAAGCATTGCTTGGCCGACCTGCTTTGGCCAAGTTCATGGCGGTCCCCCACTACGCTTACGTCAAGATGTAGATGCCAAGTTCAAAGGGGATTCTGACCATGGCCGATGACTACAGGAAGTCGTCCGCCTGCGCGGCCGAGAGTAGTCGGCTGGCCGAGTCCCTGGTGATCACGGCTGAGAGGCGGCTCCTTGGTCGGGTTGTGGCCATGGCCGGCAAGCAGCCAGAGATGTCGCCCGACCCCAAGGAGTCGGAAGCTGAGGGTTCGTTCAAGCCGGCTAAAGAAACAAAGAGGATACCTTTGGACCCGGAGCATCCGGAGAGGCACGCTGTCATAGGCGCAAACCTAGACAGCAAATAGGAAGGCGAGCTCGTCGATTTCCTTCGTGAGAATCGAGACATCTTCGCATGGTCCCCTAAAGACATGCCAAGTGTACCGACGGAATTCGCCGAGCACAAGTTACATGTCCGATCTGATGTGAAGCCCGTCAGGCAGCCCTTGCGCTGCCTGTCAGAAGAGAAGAGAAGAGTTGTTGGAGAAGAGATAGCCCTTGCGCTTCATTATGGAGGTGTTCTTTCCAGAATGGCTGGCGAACCCGGTCCTAGTGTTGAAGAAGAACAAGAAGTGGAGGATGTGTATCGACTACACAAGCCTCAACAAAGCTTGCCCCAAAGATCCATTTGCTCTGCCAAGAATTGACCAGGTGATAGACTCCACAGCCGGATGCGAGCTGTTGAGCTTCTTAGATGCATATTCAGGATATCACCAGATCAAGCTGAACCCGACAGACAGACTGGAGACTGCCTTCATCACGCCGTTTGGAGCCTTCTGCTACCTGACTATGACGTTCGGCTTGAGGAATGCCGGCGCCACCTTTCAGCATTGCATGCAGAAGTGTCTCCTCAAGTAACTTGGCAGAAATGCCCACGTCTACGTGGATGATGTGGTGGTGAAAACAAAAAAGCGTGGGACACTGTTGGAAGATCTCCAAGAAACCTTTGAGAATCTGCGCCGATTCCAGATCAAGCTCAATCCAGAGAAGTGCGTCTTCGGAGTACCAGCCGGCCAGCTCCTTGGCTTCCTGGTCTCTGAATGCGGCATAGAGTGCAACCCTGTAAAGATCAAAGCCATCGAGAGGATGGAAGTCCCCCATCGACTATTAGATGTGCAGAAGTTCACCGGCTGCTTGGCGTCCATCAGCCGATTCATCAGTCGGCTGGGCGAGAAGGCTCTCCCTTTGTACCAACTGATGAAGAAGACCACCTTTTTTGAGTGGAACCACAAGGCGGACGAAGCATTTCTCGAGTTGAAGAAGATCTTGACTACTCCCCCTGTGATGGCGGCTCCGACTCCTAAAGAGCCTATGCTCCTATACATTGCCGCCACCAGCCGGGTAGTCAGCACAGTTATCGTAGTTGAACGCAAGGAGGAAGGCAAGGCGCTCCCTGTCCAGAGACCAGTATATTACCTGAGCAAGGTACTGTCGACCTCCAAGCAGAACTACACCCACTACCAGAAGATGTGCTACGGCGTGCATTTCGCCGCCAAGAAGTTTAAGCCTTACTTTCAAGAGCATCCATTCACTATGGTTTGCACCGCTCCACTAGCTGAGATCATCGGAAGCCATGATGCTTCGGGCCGAGTAGCCAAATGGGCCATAGATTTGGCTCACTACACCATCTACTACCAGCCCCGCACCGCCATCAAGTCACAAGCACTGGCCGACTTCCTTGTCGACTAGGCCGAGACCCAGTACCTGCCGCCAGCACCCGACTCCACCCATTGGCGGATGCATTTCGATGGCTCCAAGATGCGCACCGGCCTGGGAGCCGGCGTCGTCCTCACCTCCCCCAAAGGCGACAAGCTCAAATACGCACTGCAGATCCACTTCGCCGCCTCCAACAACGTTGCCGAATATGAGGCGCTCATTCACGGGCTCCGGCTTGCCAAAGAACTCGGCATCCACCGGATCCTGTGCTACGGCGATTCCGATTTGGTGGTCCAGCAGTCGTCTGGCGACTGGGACGCCAAAGATACAAACATGGCGAGCTACCGCTTCCTGGTGCAGCAACTCAGCGGATATTTTGAGGGGTGTGAATTCCTTCACGTTCCAAGAAATGACAACGACCAAGCAGACGCCCTGGCACGAGTTGGCTCCACCCGTCAAGCAATACCATCCGGCGTCGCCCTTCAGCGCCTCCTCAAGCAGTCTATCAAGCCTTCGCCAGAATCAGACTCCATTTTTGTGCCAGCTCCCCCCGAAGAAGTCAGATCCAACTCAAGAGCACCAACAGACGGCACAAGATTTCTTACAGACGGCTCCAAAAATACCGCAGTCGAAGCCGGCCCGGGGACTTCAGAACCCGGCCCAGGGACTGTAACGGTCAGCCCGAAGACTTCAGAACTCGGCCCGGGGACTGCGCCAGTCGGCCCGGGGACTTCACCGATCCAGCAAGTGGTCGCGGATCCCAGCCCGCCGCCTCCCAGCCCAGCCGCCCTTGTCCAAGTTGCAATAGTGGCAATTGAAGAAATAGCAGCACCCTCATGGGCCCAGCCCATCCTCAAGTTCCTAGTAAACAGAGAGCTGCCAGCTGATGAAATCCTAGCTCGACAAGTGCAACACCGAGCGGCAGCCTATACCATAGTCAACAGAGAGCTAGTCAGGCGCAGTGTCACTGGTGTCTACCAACGCTGTGTCGAGGCAGAACAAGGCCAAGCAATTCTCAAAGACATTCATGAAGGCGAGTGTGGCCACCATGCGGCTTCAAGGGCACTCGTCGCCAAAGCCTTCCGACACGGTTTGTTCTGGCCGACTGCCCTAGAAGAGGCCAAGGAATTAGTCCAAAACTGCAAAGGGTGCCAGATGTTCCGTTCCAAGCCACTCCATCCGGCTTCCGCACTCAAGACCATTCCCATCGCCTAGCCCTTTGTGGTTTGGGGCTTGGACATGGTGGGAACATTCAAGACGGCACGAGGCGGCCTAACTCACCTACTTGTCACGGTGGACAAGTTCACCAAGTGGATAGAAGTAAAACCCATCAAGAAGCTGAATGGTCCGACTGCAGTAACCTTCATCGCCGACATTACGACTCGGTACGGCATACCACACAGCATCATCACCGACAATGGCACAAATTTTGCCAAAGGAGCCTTGGCCCGTTTCTGCGCAACACAGGGCATCCGACTAGACTTAGCATCCGTCGCCCATCCGCAGTCAAACGGCCAGGTGGAGCGAGCAAACGGCCTCATCCTATCCGGCATCAAGCCCCGCCTGGTCGAACCACTGGAGCATTCGGCCGGCTGTTGGCTTGAGGAGTTGCCAGCCATCCTCTGGAGTCTGCGCACGACTCCAAACAAGTCAACCGGCTTCATGCCTTTCTTCCTCGTCTACGGTGCTGAAGCCGTCATCCCGATGGACATAGAATTCGACTCCCCGCAAGTCACCATGTACACCGAGGAGGAAGCAGAAGAAGCACGTCAAGACGGCGTCGATCTGCTGGAAGAGGGTCGGCTGTTGCCACTCAGTCGGTCCGGCATCTACCAGCAGAGCCTGCGCCGATACTACAACAGGAAGGTCAGGCCAAGATCTTTCCAAGAGGGCGACCTTGTGCTCCGACTGATCCAGCGGACAGCTGGCCAACACAAGCTGTCGGCACCTTGGGAAGGCCCCTTCATTGTCAGCAAAGTGTTGGGCAACGACTCCTACTACCTGATTGACGCTCAGAAGCCCCGAGCACGCAAGAGAGACGACTCCGGCAAAGAGTCGGAACGGCCATGGAATGCAAACCTCCTTCAAAGATTTTATAGTTGATTCAGTATGTATCACGCTACCCCTTTGTATTAAAGTACCGAGACTTCGGGCCCCCCGAGACGAGCTCGGGGACTGCCCCTTTTGATTATCTATATAATAAGAATTATGCCTTCGAGTATGCTACTTTGCGACGGGCTCGACTAGTCGGCCCGGGGACTCGCCGTCTGGCGCTATGAAATGTTTCCTGAAGTCGGACAAGTAGTGTGCGGCGCCTAAGCCGTCTCCTTCCAGAAGCCGCAGGTCGTAGAGCGACTGTTTGGTAGGCAGGAGTAAGGATGAATGGGCGTTCACACGAAAAATGGCTAAGGACCTAAAACATTAACATAGCCTAAGCCGGCTTCCAGCCCCCTTTCACAAGCCGACTGGCGAGTATTCGGCTTGCCACTTTCTATCCAACTTGTTAAATAAACTCCAATGAAAGGCAAGTACTTGCTTTCCCCAAAGTAGCCAGGCATTTGGCCCAGCGGCAGTCCGCAGAGCGGTTAGCCGGCTGGCAAAGCGGCAACTAGGGGAAGGCGGCAGAGGAAAAAGCCAAAGGAGCAATGAGCAAGGAAAGATAGAACTCGGATTAAATATTTACATAAGCATAGGCCCATTGGCCGAATCTTCATAAAGAAGTTCAAAATACACCCCGAGGGTGGAATTGTGCAAATTAACAAGTTCCATAAAGACTTTCTAGAGCAGATAAAATAAAGCCAGAAGGCAGCCTAGGGAGCAGCAAATGGGTTTGGAGGGTCAGAGGAGACGGCGGTGTCAGGCACCGGGGCGGCTGGCTAGGCAGTCTCGGCTTGGTCGCCGCTAGCGGCAGTCGGCCCGGTCGGACGCGGCTCATTGCTAGAGGCGCGGTCGAGCTGAGGCTGGTCGCCCGCTCCGTCTTCTGGCACCTCCGTCTCGCCTTCGTCCTCCGCCTCGCCTTCTTCCTCGGTGCTGGAGTCAATCACCTCCGCCGAGTCCTCGCCATATTTTGGGTTCATCCCGAACCACTCTGGTGGCACCTCCTCGCCGCCTTCAGCCCGCTCTGGGATGAAGACACTGGTGTCCGTGTAGTCGGCGATGGCCGCCCCACGCTCGACAAGGGCGCCCTCCACAGCCTCCAGCTCGGCCTGGGCCTCTGATCGGAACGCGGCCAAATGGTCCAGGTCCAGCCTCGGATACCACGCCTTGACGAATTCCAAGGCCCGGCGCACTCCGGCCCGGGCCGAGGAACCCTTCCAGGCCTCAAGACGGCCGGCTGCGACCTCCAGCCAGTCGGCAGTCCGACTGGCGGTGCGCAGAGCCGGCATGTCTGGCCACAGGGCGGCAACTACCTGGGCGCCGGCACGCTGAAGCCGGCGCATCAGCCGGTGGGCCGGATGAAGACGGGCCTCGATGCTCAGAAGCTGCTCATCGACAGTCAGGGGAGCGTTGGCGGCAATCACCTCGCTGCTTGCCCTCCGCGCCTCATGATCAGCCTCGATGGCCAGAGGGACTGCCTGCGAGTGGCCAGGGAAGAAGTCTGCCAACACAAAAAAGAAGCACGTCAAAAAAATCAGAAGTCAACCTGACACATAATCGGAAACTCAAAGAAAGAAACTCACCATCGACGATGTCCTTGATTTCATGGAAGTCGGAGGTCAGCATCGCCTCCTTGTCGGTCCAGGAGGAGCGCTCGCTCTCGAACTCGGCCAGAAGAGCAGCCTCCTTCTTCTCGGCCTCGTCCTGCGTTTTCTTGAGCAGCTCCTTCTGCTCAGCCAGCTGCGCAGCAAGCAGATCGCGCTCCGCAGCAAGCTTGCTGCACTCCTCCCCCTTGGCGCGCAAGGCAGTGTTAACTTCACCCAGCTGCTCCTGAAGAGTGGCGTTAGCCCCTGAAGAACGAAAGAAAGAGACGAATAAGTCATCAGCAAAGAAGATCGCCGGGAAGATCCGGGCCGACTGCTCAGCAGTCGGCCCGAATCTCGGGGACTACAGCCCGCAGGTGCGCCAGCGTGCCCCCGTGAAAAAGAAGAACAAGGAAGGAGACGTGGAAGTCGTCAAGAAAGAAGATCGCCGGGAAGATCCGGCCCGACTGCTCAGCAGTTGGCCCGAATCTCGGGGACTACAGCCCGCGGGTGCGCCAGAGCGCCCCCGCGAAGAAGAGAAAAAGAACTTACTCCGGCTTTCCGTCAAGTCGGCAGTCCGCTTGCTCAACTCCTCAACATTACGGTTGAAGGCAGTGGCGCGGAGGTTGTGATACTCCTGCAAACAAAAATTTCAGACAAAAATAAGTACTTGGAACTCGCCAGAGGGAGTTCCGAGCCACCTGCTCAGCAGCCGGCCCGAAACTCGGGGACTACACCCAGTGGGTGCGCTGGCACGGCCCCATAGAGAAGAGCAAGAAAGACAAGAATCAAAGAGGAAAACATACCCGGACGGCCGCTCGCAACGCTAGATGCGCCTTGGTGCAGATCTGGAGGGCGTCGCCTTCGGCTCGCAGCTTCGCTTGGACATCCAGAAGCGCCTGGTTCAGCGGGCCCGTGCTGCCTCCGCGCACCCATCCAGCGGGCACGGCACTCGTCGCCTCGGCGTCTGGGATGGCCGGGCTGGCGGCACCGACCTCCAGGGGCCGCGGCGCCGAAGTCGCCTTCTCAAGGCGGCGGCGCACTGGCGAGGCAACTTGAAGAAGCAGCCTCGTCTCGACCTCATCCTCAGTCGGCGGCACCGGCGGGCCTGCCGGCTATTTGCCGTGGGCCCTCCCAGACGATGGTGGAGGCAGAGGCGGTGGCACAAGCGTGTCCAACATGGAAGCCTCGCCGCTCTCCTTCTCCACGATGGGGTTCTCGGCGCCGGCTTCTCCGGTCTGCCCCGTGAATTCCGGAGGCGGCGGTGCGGACGATAGTGGGGCGACAAGCAACGCCGATTGGGGACGTGCGGCCTCCTCAGCTCGTCGTCTCGCCACAAGGGCGGCTTCAGCCTCCTCCAGCTTCTTCTGGGCGGAGGCAGCCGCCTTCTCGGTCTCCACCTTCTCCAGGCGGTCGGCCTCCTCCTCGTCGCGCTTCTCCCGCTCTTTTTGCTCCGTCGCCTCCCGGAGGTCGGCGGCGGGGTCGACCCGCCGAGTATTGGTGGACGTCTCTGCCGACCCCATGACGAAGGGGACGGCGACTCTTTCAAGGGAAAGGGGGGCCCTGAAGAAGAAAGGGGAGGAGTGTAAAAGAAGAACTCGGACAAGACTCACCGGAAGAAAATAAAGACAAAGGTGAAAAAACTTACGCAGAAACTAGCGGCGGCCTCCTCACTTTCTTACGGAAGCGGTTGGCCTTCGCGGCCGCCTCCTCCCGCTTGGTCGCGGCGGCCGCCCCCTTGAACTTCTTCAACTTGCCACCGGGCGCACTCGGCCCGGCGTGACGCCTCTTCGCGCCGCCTTGGCCGGCCAGGCCGGTGGAGGAACCTGCGCCCGAGGGACCGAACCTTAGCTGATGGCGTGGGACAACTTCCCCTTTGGCGTCGTCCTCAGGCCAGTCGGCGAAGGTGGCCGAGGGCCTGAGGCCGCTCCCCGCTCCTCCTCCTCTGCCTTCGGCGTCGGCTTCCATCGCCGCCGCCCCCAAGTCGGGGTCGTCGATGTCGCTCTCCGCTTGGTCGGGGACGAACTCGCGGGGCGGTCTCGTGACACCGGCTGCAGGCTGCATGAGGGGGTTCTAGGTCAGAAGAAACCAATGAAAATCAGAGGTTGGATTCGGCTATAAAGAAGACAAAGCAATAAGGAGATGCGACTTACCACTGGAGGGGGGTTGGCGCGAGAGTACGGCTCCTTGCCGAACTGCCAGTCCTCCCCGAACTCGCAGTTCGCGATATGGTTCACCATGTTTGCCACCTCCGCGCGGGGCATCTCCTTGTGCTCATCCGACTCGGGTCTCGGTGGCCGCTCATCTGACAGATCAGGTGAGGCCGGCCTTGGAGCGGGAGGACTCGGCGCGCCACGAAGGCGGCCAACAAGTCGGCCCTGACGAGGCCCTCCGACAGCGTCAAGACTCGGAGTCGCGCTACGGCGGCGGCTCCGGCAGGAGTCAGCGTCTTGACTCGATGAGACCAGCTGGGGAGCCTCCCAGCTGGGGCGCCGACTTCATAAGGCGGCAGATTAACCCAGTCGCCATCAGGGGTGAGGTTCTTCACGTAGAAGTACGAGCGCTGCCACATCTTTACCGACTTGATCAGCAAGATGGAAGGGAAGGGGTTGTCGGCCGTCGATCGCCGCATCGCGATGAAGGTGCCGCATTGAGCCAGCACGCCAGCGACGTGCGTGCCGAGCTTAGATGAGAAGAATTCTCCCCGCAGCTCGATGGTGAGGAGAACGCCGAGGAAACCTTCGCACAGAGTGGCGAAGGCGGACAGCAGCACCACCGTATTCGGGGTGAGGTGGTGCGGCTGGAGCCCATGAAACTCCAAGAAGGAGCGGAAGAAGCCGCTCGCCGGCAGCCCTAGGCCGCGCATGAGGTGCGAGTGGAAGATGACCCGCTCGCCCTCCTCCGGCGCCGGCGATATCTCCCTCGCCGGCGTGGTGCGGGCTCGCACGAGGTGTGCACCGGGGAGGCGGCGCGTCTTGTGGAGGAACTCAATGAGGTCGTCGTTGACCACCGAGCCGTCCCACGCACCAGAACGCACGGGCGGAGCCACGGCGGCGGAGGAACAGCTCATCGCTGACTGGTGCGGTGTGGTTCTGCTCGCCGGCGGCAAGAAGAAGGAGAGGAGGCAAGAGGAGACGGGGAGCGGGGAAGATGGGCGCGCGTGCTTTGCCGCTCCACTCCCCCCTCCTACTTATAGCCTTGGAGGCTGAAAAGCCAAGGGGGCGGGCGTGGGATTAACTGCACTTAGAGCCCCACGCCGCCCCATGATTTACCCCACGAAGTTACTGCGCGTAGTAACGACATGAGAAGACCAACCGTTCGCACGGCCGCAGCGGATCCGTTCGCGTGCCGAGGCACGGTAGTGGCGGGCCCCGCCTGACGGCCCGTCCCGTCGCGCGCGTGGGCAAGCAGACTGCCCCCGCCGCGTGGCGCCTTGCGATAGGACCGCGGCGGGCGGTAGCAAGGAAGCGTATCAGGCACGCCGCCTGGTCTCCCGCCACGACTTTCGAGCTCCTTATAGAGCAAGACGGCCCTCTACGAATCCGACTTCGAATAGTCGGCCCAGAGGAAGACGGCAAGCGAAGCCCAGATTCCACCACCGGAAGAATGAAACTATTGAGGCCACATAATGTGTCACTCTTGGAGCCTCACCAGCTTCGGGGACTACTGTCGGAGTAATGGGCCATGGGTAGGCTAACTCGAGCCCCAGAACCTTTCAAGACATCGGGGCAGGTTGCGCCCCTCAAGCCGAGTCCCAGATGGCGACTCTGAGATAAGCCGAGTCTCAGATGGCGACTCCCAGATAAGCCGAGTCTCAGATGGTGACTCCCAGATAAGCCGAGTCTCAGATGGCGACTGCAAGATAAGCCGACTCATGGCCGGCGACTTCCGGAGGAGCCAGCTATGGAGAGTCGGCCTACGACTCTACTCTCGTCACGATAGGCGAGGCAGGTACGAACGCGGCATGGCCGTCACCCCTTGCTTACGAGGGGCCGGCATGGCTACAGTGTGCCGTACCGCTGGAGATCTCTGGCATGGCCCGGCACTGTTGCCATGCCAGCCCTGACCTCAGCCACAGTGTGCGGCGCACTGTGGCCACGATGGCCTACCTGTACGGCTCAGAGACGGCGGACCCGCCTGTCAGTGAGAGCATGGAAGACGGCGGATACGCCCCGAAGGCGGCCCTGTGGGAGTCGGCTCCCTAGAATTGGCTGGCCTCTCCCACGGGTCCCACGCGCCATTAACCAGACAAGACGGGAAGTAACGACAGTGATCGCCCGATAGACGGCGGCACTGTTGCCATGACCCCGTGACCAAGCCTGCGTCATCAGAATCACGGCTACAGTGCCGGACTCACCGGCGGGGCCTGCAAGTTGGCGGGCCCCAGCAGTCGGCGGAGAAGACGGTGGCCTGAGAGACAGACGGCTGGGACCCGCGCCCAGCCGGATTACCATTGTACCCCCGGGGGGGTAGGCCTATATAAACCCCCCGGGGCACCCATGCAAAGGGTTGCCATCCATTAGCCTTAGTCCAGATCATATAGGAAGGAGAGAGCTAGCCTTGCCTTCTTCTACCTCCCGAATACAGCTCTAGGAGCAACCTTGTAGTCACTACGCCTTAGTGATCATGCGGAGACCCCGCAGAGTAGTAGTAGGGGTGTTATCTCCACGGAGAGCCCCGAAGCTGGGTAAGATTTGCCAGCGTGCATGCCTTCGCCTCATCTCATTTCCTGGCACCGGTGACGTTCTACTCGCTCCCACCATGATAAGCCATTCTTTGGCATATGTCGCACCCAACCCCCGACACATAAGGCTCCTGCCAGTTGCCGATAACTTTAACAAAACATGATCAACACATCATGTCTTGACCATATCACATCACAACATGCCTTGTAAAAACAAGTTAGACGTACTCTACTTTGTTGTTGCAAGTTTTACGTGGCTGCTACGGGCTTCTAGCAAGAACCGTTCTTACCTACGCATCAAAACCACAATGATGTTTCATCAAGTGTGTTGTTTTAACCTTCAACAAGGACTGGTCGTAGTCAAACTCGATTCAACTAAAGTTGGAGAAACAGACACCCGCTAGCCACCTGTGTGCAAAAGCACGTCGGTAGAACCAGTCTCATGAACACGGTCATGTAATGTCGGCCCGGGCCGCTTCATCCAACAATACCGCCGAATCAAACTAAGACATTGGTGGTAAGCAGTATGACTATTATCGCCCACAACTCACTTGTGTTCTACTCATGCATATAACATCTACGCATAGACTTGGCTCGGATGCCACTGTTGGGGAACACGGTAATTTCCAAAAAAATCCCTATGATCACACAATATCTATTTAGGAGATGCATAGCAATGAGAGGGGGGAGTGTGTCCATGTACCCTCGTAGACCGAAAGCGGAAGCATTTCAATAACGCGGTTGATGTAGTCGAATTTATTCGCGATCCAACCGATCAAGTACCGAATGCACGGCACCTCCACGTTCAGCTTGATGACGTCCCTCATGATCTTGATCCAGTTGAGGACGAGTGTGAGTTCTGTCAGCACGATGGTATGGCGACGATGATGATGATGCTACCGGCGCAGGGCTTCGCCTAAGCACTATGATGGTATGATCGAGGTGTGTAACTGTGGAGGGGGCACCGCACACGGTTAAGAGAAACTTATGTGTCTTTGGTGTGTCCCCTGCCCCTGTATATAAAGGAGGGAGGGAGAGAGGCCGGCCCCTTAGGGGCACGCCAAGTGTATGGAGTCCTACTAGGACTTCCAAAACCTAGTAGGAATCCTTTCCCTTTTAGGAGTAGGAGAGAAAGAAAGAGAGAGGGAGTAGGAAAGGGCAAGGGGGGCGCCGCCCCCTTCCCCTAGTCCAATTCGGACCCATGGGAGGGGCGCGCGCCACCTCCCCTTGTCCTGCCTCCTCTATTTCCTGTATGGCCCAATAAGGCCCATTACTTCTCCTAGTGAATTCCCGTAACTCCCTGGTTCTCCGAAAATACCCGAATCACTCGGAACCTTTCCGATGTCCGAATATAGCCTTCCAATATATGAATCTTTACGTCTCGAACATTTCGAGACTCCTCGTCATGTCTATGATCTCATCCGGGACTCCAAACAAACTTCGGTCATCAAAACAAATAACTCATAATATAAATCGTCATTGAACGTTAAGCGTGCGGACCCTACGGGTTCGAGAACAATGTAGACATGACTGAGACACATCTCCGGTCAATAAACAATAGCGGAACCTGGATGCTCATATTGGCTCCTGCATATTCTATGAAGATCTTTATCGGTCCAACCTCATAACAACATGCGTTGTTCCCTTTGTCGTCGGTATGTTACTTGCCCGAGATCTGATCGTCGGTATCATCATACCTAGTTCAATCTCGTTACCGGCAAGTCTCTTTACTCATTCTATAATGCTTCGTCCCGCAACTAACTCATTAGTCACATTGCTTGCAAGGCTTATAGTGATGAGCATTACTAAGAGGGCCCAGAGATACCTCTCCGAAACACGGAGTGAGAAATCCTAATCTTGATCTATGACAACCCAACAAACACCTTCGGAGACACCTGTAGAGCATCTTTATAATCGCCCATTTATGTTGTGACGTTTGATAGCACAAAGGTGTTCCTCCAGTATTTGGGAGTTGCATAATCTCATAGTCTGAGGAACATGTATAAGTCATGAAGAAAGCGGTAGCAATGAAACTGTAACGATCATAATGCTAAGCTAACGGATGGGTCTTGCCCATCACATCATTCTCCTAATGATGTGATCATGTTCATCAAAATACAACACATGTCTATGGTTAGGAAACATAACCATCTTTGATTAACGAGCTAGTCTAGTAGAGGCATACTAGTGACACTATGTTTTGTCTATGTATTCACACATGTATGAAGTTTCCGGTTAATACAATTCTAGCATGAATAAATAAACATTTATCATGAAATGAGGAAATAAATAATAACTTTATTATTGCCTCTAGGGCATATTTCCTTCAGGCGACCCCGTCCTTGCCGGGTTCACTTGCCCGGCAAGGGAGATTTTTCTCCTGGTGGTATCTTGCTCCTCTGGGTTGGCCTTGGTCCTCTTGATCTGCATGTCGGTACTTTTAAGATCTTGTTTTCTTGTACTTTGGCATGGCCTGGTGCCATAATCTTGCTCCCATGCTTGTGCACCGTCTGGGCAACATACCCAGGGTCTGTTGCACCGACAAACATATATCTTATTGAACTAATATCCATTCAAGTCAATGATTTCAAGAAGCTCAATGCTTGGCATGGAAAGGACTAGTGATTGTGGACCCCTCAAAATGCTAAGGACATGGATTGGAAAAAGCTCAAGACTCTACATTTTTGTTTAAGTGATCCAAGGTCACATTGAGTCCATAGGAAAGCCAATACTATTAAAAGGGGATGAGGTTTTGATACTGATCTATTTGCTCATGTGCTTAGTGATATTGCTCCAAAACCCTCAACCACTTTCTCTATCCAAATTTATCAAAAAACTACATTCCAACTTGGCCCCACCGAAACATACCTATTCGGACCCACCGGGTTCATCTGGACACTACCACAGCCAAACCCTAACAAATCGGAGTCATCGATATGGTTCTCGGTCCCACTGGTATGGTGATACGTCTCTGTCATATCTATAATTTTTTATTGTTCCATGCCAATATTATTCAACTTTCATATACTTTTGGCAACTTTTTATAGTATTATTTTTGGGACTAACATATTGATCCAGTGCCCAGTGTCAGTTCATGTTTGTTGCATGATTTATGTTTCGCAGAAACCCAATATCAAACGGAGTCCAAACGGGATGAAAACGGACAGAGAATTATTTTGGAATATTTGTGATTTTTTGGAGGAAGAATCAACGCGAGACGGTGCCTGAGGTGGCCACGAGGGTGGCCCACGCCACCACTCCAGGTGGGGGCGCCCCCCACCCTCGTGGGCCCCTCGTAAGGCGGTTGATGCTCTACTTTGGCCGCAAGAAAGCTAATTTTTGGAGAAATATCTGGGCAAAGGTTTCAATCCAGTCGGAGTTACGGATCTCCAGATATAAAAGAAACGGTGCCAGGGCAGAATACTAGAATGCAGAGACAGAGAGAGACATAGAGATAGATCCAATCTCGGAGGGGCTCTCGCCCTTCCCATGCCATGGGAGCCAAGGACCAGAGGGGAAACCCTTCTCCCATCTAGGGAGAAGGTCAAGGAAGAAGAAGAAGAAGGGGGCTCTCTCCCCCTTGCTTCGGGTGGCGCCGGAACACCGTCGGAGGCCATCATAATCACCGCGATCTACACTGAAAGTGCGTTATATCCACTAGAGGGGGGGTGAAGAGGCGATTTTTATGAATTCTTCACTAAGGAATTTGCTGGTGAGGAAATTCCTAAATGAAGAACTACTAGCAGCTGAATAAGTACTCAGAAAGGAACATAAAAGAACACAAGCATAGTCATCATGATGAAATGAAAACAAGCACAGAGTACGGAAAGCATAAACACAGGATAACACAAGATGAAGACGGACAGACTAAAGAAATTGAACTGAGGAAATTGAGAAAGTCTTCAGTCAAAGTCTTCAAAAAGATATGAACAGGCACACAATAACATGCATGAGGAAATGAAAGAGTTGAGGAGACAGAACCAGTTAGCTCGGTGAAGACAATGATTTGGTAGACCAGTTCCAACAGCTGTCTTACTTGTACATCTGGTTGGAGCGGCTGAGTATTGAAACTCAAGGACACATAGTCCCAGACACACAGTCCTCACCGTATTCTCCTTGAGCTAAGGTCACACAGACCTCGCCCAAAAATCACTCGTGGTAAGTCTTCAGGTGACTTCCGAACCTTCACAAACTTGGTCACTCGGCAATCCACAATTCCTCTTGGATGCTCTAGACCTTGACGCCTAACCATCTGGAAGAAGCACAGTCTTCAAAGGAAATAAGCATCGGATCCACGCAGGATCAATCTCTTCAGTGATGCTCAATCACTTGGGGTTTAGTAGGTTTGGGTTTGGGATTTCCTCACTTGATGATTTTCGCTCAAAGTCCTCGGAGAATGGGTTGCTCTCAAATGACAAGTGTCAGTTTCTCTCGGAGCAGCCAACCAGCTAGTGGTTGAAGGGGGCAGCTATTTATAGCCTAGGAAGCAGCCCGACATGATAAAACATAAATGCCCTTGTCTGATATGACCGTTAGGTGGGTAGATATTTTGGAACCACTCGCGCATAGCACAACAATGGTCGGAATTTTGACTATCAAAATCCTCAGGGCTATCATGTTCCTCACTGTGTAGGCAATTCACGCTGGTGAATTGCTAACTCCTCAGTCAGAACAAATGTAATGACCAGTTTTCCAGGATATCAATTTCCCAGAAAATGGCCCTTGTGCTCACCAGCCCCAGGATTACTGTTAGCTGATGAGACACCGACTTGATACAAAAACTCCAAGCAAATACAAAATATGTAGTACAAGACCATTCTGGCCTATGAGTACAACAAATGGTTTCTAGTGGCTGATGGCGGAAGCGGTTTGTGGTCTTTCACCGTCTGTGGGGCTCCATTTCCCACGGGAACAGCTGACCTGGATAATTCCTATCTTCGCGAGGCTACTATCACCATTGCTTAGGTTCCGGGCTGTCATCGCAACGCTCCTCTCCATGCGACAATCTGGCCAAGACAATAGCCAGGGACAAGCCAGTGAGTACTTTTGAATGTACTCGCAAACATTACGAACACAGGTACAATATAACAAACGATAATTCCTGCTCTGAAATGTTCTATGATCACAATGTCAGTCATAAAATAAAATCCCTGATCCTCACAAGCAGGTTATTCATATACAACAAGAATATGCAATAACTGAGTAGAAATAAAATGCACCGATCGGGTGTCTGAAGCGACGCCTCGAAAGGATAATAATTTAAAGCATGCCTCAGTCGGGCGTCTGAGCGACGCCACATAAAGGGATTTTAAATAATAGAAGTAACGCGCATGCCACAGTCGGGCGTCTGAGCGACACCACATAAAGGGCTTATAAATGAAAGAAGGAACAAGCATGCCACAGTCGGGCGTCTCAGTGACACCACATAAAGGGCTTATAAGAATAACAAGCAGGCCACAGTCGGGTGTCTGTGCGACACCACATAAAGGGCTTATAAGAAAATAATCACAATGAATATCCAGGAGGTAGAACCGTCCCAGGGATACTCAATAATTCAAATAATATAGAGGGTTAGTCCAATATAATAATAATCATAATCATCATAAGTCACAAGTCATAATTAATGTTCTGGTTTAGCAGTTTCTCCTCCGAAGACCGACACTAAGACCGACACTCAGCCAATCCCAGACTGTAGTCCCTAACCATGGACACGGCTATTCGAATAGATTTAACCTCTGCAGAGGGTGTACTCTTTACCCACGAGTAACAGATTCCTTTAGTCCATCGGGACTAATTCCATTTACGGTCTTTTAGTTGAAAACACACCTGACTCGCACACACCAGCTTAACTTACTTGTGTCTGGAATCACCCACGACACCAGTCAAGCAAAACTCTAAGTGGGGAGGCTACAACCTTGATTAGCATGGGATCAAATTTATACCGCGCGCTACTAAGGGGTGCCCCCCTCTCGGTCCCAACAGGAAACACCCATGCCCCCGGACCAGGTGGCATGCCTACCGGATGCAGCCGGTATCTTCCACCATGGCCTCTCTGTATGGTGTGTGCCAAGAAAGGGGTTGACAAGTTACTGAACCGTACCCTACCTGCGGCAGGGACAAGCGGTAGTACGAGACAAGTATGGGGGTTACTGGAACAAGACTCGATTTATGGTCGACTCAGGAGGTTTAAGTATTCTCTACATGATTTGCATAACAAATATATTTCATCCAAAAGATAGCATCATCACTCATCATACCTCATCATGCCATACCGGACACAGCCGTCTTGATGAGGAACTAGAGGCAAGCTTGTTTCTACCCAAGACAGAGGCTTTCCTAGCTTCCTCCCGGAAGGCATGAAAGGCATATGAGGATGATTACTATCACAAGCATATCCATTTCCAACAGCAAAGCATCTTCATTATGCACTCATGCGAATAATCGTATCATCACATAAAATAACGAATGCTCCATGTCAAGGTGGTGTTGTAACCATATCAAACAACACACAAAAATATTATGCCAGGGTTCAGAATGCTTGCCTTCAAGTTGTGGAGAGTCATGGTGCATTCCAAAACTTTTGAAAGTTTTCTTCTCTCTCCAAAATCCTTTTTTAAAAAAAATTCAAATCAACACATACTTTCAAAATGGTACAAAAAAGTTGTCTGAATTTTTTTCAAATAAATATGATAATAAACTAGACAGAATTTGAGAAACAATAGAAAAGAATCAATTCATTTGGACTTATATTTAAAAAGATATGGCCAGTCAAAGTTTTGGTAAAAATTTT
>NC_041391.1:552741009-552758166 GCF_002162155.2 Triticum dicoccoides | reverse complement strand
GAGGGGAGTCGAACGGTGGCGCTGGGAGGATGGGGGGGGGGCTCTGCTTGCGATGAGCGGTGCCGGAAGGTGGCGGCGACCGAATCGGCCGGAGACGAGGGAGAAGGCTTTCCCCCGTCGATGGCTGACGGTGGGGGCACTAGGGGGTGGCATGAGGTTGACTGAGGGCTTGGTTGATCTCGGGGGTCATTTTATAGGCGGCCAAGGTCGGTTCCGCAGCAGCCGGGGATAAGCTCGACGAGGAACCGCCGTTCTGTTGCTGCAGGGCGACGTGGCGGCGACGAGCGCTAATAGACGGCTTGTGGATGAGCTCGGGCTGCTCCAGAGGGCAGCTGGCATACGGGTGTGGCTCGGGCGGCGCCGTCCATGGCAGCGGCTGCTGCGGCCGCCCGCTCGCTGCCATAGCCGACCTGACGGCGGTGCTGTAGGGCGCCAGGGGGGCCAGGGTGGCTCTGCGGCGAGGGAGGGGTCGGGTGTGTTGGCTGCGAGTGGGAAGGGACCAGAACGAGCGCGGGGAAGCGGCAGTGGGACGCGGCGACTTGGGCGCACGCACATGCAAAACGCACGCTCTAGCCGCGCCCAGAGCACGCACGCCAGGTGCTCGATGCAATGCTAGCGTGTGCTAGAGGACTTGGAAGAGGCTGGGGATTAATAGGTCTAGGTTAGGGTTAGCTAGGAGCTTAGTGGACATGGTGGTTTGGTCAGGGGATCAAGTCCACAATGCAAACTAAAAATCAAGCCAAAACTGGCCATGCACACAAGGTGTTTGACAGAATGCTAAGGGCATCTAGGCAACTCTTGGAGTGGCCAAATACTCCAGATCATAGTCTCTTTAGATGTAGGTGATGGTGGCAAGGTTAGTTTGGCAAGGACAGAAACTTGTTAGTGCAAGTTTTTGAGAAAACCAAATATGGACAGAAACTAAAGGCTATCATTTCATGGACCAAAAATAGTCCAATGGGTCCACTCTCCTGGACATAAGGGTTCTGCAAGGTGGTTTATAAGCAGGATAAAGATCATGGGCACTAGAGCAAAACAAAATAGGGTTGCAGTAGAAAATGCCAAACTGGACCAGAGAGCAAAACAGGATGATTTGCTCAAATTTTTCAACGAACATGAGTGGGTTTTTGCACAAAGTTGAATTACATACTCCTACTGACATCCCCTAATTTTGGTGGAAGTTTTAAAGGAATATTTAAATAGGTTGTAGTGCAAAAGTGCAACTGGACCAGTTTGAAAACTTGGGGTAAAGCTCAAAATCTCCAAATGACTAAAGGATATTTTTGCATAAAAGTTATTTAGGGACTTCATATGTCATCCCCAAATTTTTGTGGGATTTTCAAATAAATTTATCAAAGGGTTGTAGTGCAAATGGGACCCTAAAACTTATGAAAAGATCATTTTTAAAGAAATAAAGCTCAGGGAGAAATAATTATTTAAATAATTCCACTGATAAAAGAAATGTTTCTAGAGAGGGTATACAAGTCCAACAACATTTGAAAAGTTTTTACTTGGGGTGGAAACTTCACAATATCAAGGAAAAGAGAGGTTCTGAAATCAAAAGATAAATCCAAAAAAAATCTAATTTCCTGGCAAAATTTTAATAAACAAATCATGGTTAAATTTTTGGGGTGTTACAACACTACCCCCCTAGGAAAACTTGCATCCTCGAGATTTGATAAGGGTTGTTTTGAAAATATTACTCCTATTAGCTGAAACCAAACAATTTACTCATAGCACAAATTTTGTGTCGTCGGGGTTGGTTTTTGGTAGCTACGCCCGGAATTAAAAATGCAATCGTACACCAACATACTTATGCATGGCTACTATTTAAAATAGGGGTGCACGAGCAAACATCATTTAATTATGGCGATACAGGATCACACAATTACAGGGCGTGGACATACTAAGACTCGGTACTACTCGAGTGACTTAGTCTACCTCGTTTATACCTAAGCGGGCGTGCCTTGTGGACGTCGAGGCTTCTCCACAGGTTTCAACATCGGGATGAGCTGGAGGGGGTTGAGGGGCTGCAGGGTCGGGGTAGCGATGATGACCATCCCAGGGATTGTTGGCCACAATCCCGTTGGAGCGTGTTCCAAAAAGGCGGCGAAGCACTTCTGGGGACACCAACGCATTTTGGTCGATGGCTGGGGCTGACCTCAAGGACTCGATCAGTTGTCCGAACAGCAGGACTGGGTTGTCGGCGTCGGGCTCATCTTCTCCTCTTGCCGGGGCTCGGCGAACCAGTTCTCCACGAGCTGCGATCAGATCAAGGGTGATTTGATCGAACAGTTCCTCTAGTGCACTTACATAGCGCACCAGATGCAACAATGCAGGATCCGTCTCGTGATCTCCGTTGGCAACTTGGGGTGGCCTACCATACCCGTCACGGCTGGGGTAGTAGTAGAACGAGTGACAGTTAACTCTGGGTGACAAGTGCCGGAGTTGAACTATAGCCTCTCGAGCAGCTAGTTGGATGGCTTGTGGCTCAAAGGAAGTTGTCCTTCCGGTGAACCTGTAGGGGCGTTCGGGCGGTAGACCCCTATCATAGACGTGCACAGTGGCCCAGAATTGATGGCTCTCACCGCTCATGGGTCCTTGGTACACCACATATTCTGGAGGTTCTTCTAATGCAAAGGCACGGCGGGTGAGGTTTGCGAGCACGGTCACAAAACCTCCAAGGTTGGTTGCTGTGGTCTCATTGTGCACGACGGGGCCAGGCATTATAGCTTGGTTTGGGGTAGAGGCTGTGTTGTGCTGGGTTGAGGCTAGCGTGCCCTTTTTATAGGAAAAGGGGACAGAGTATTCCTTCGCACGCTTGCGAATGAGACAATTTAGGCGTCGGTCACTGGCGCGTGATCGACAGCTAGGCTGATAGGTTGGGCACCGACTGCAAAAAGGTGTCGGGGTCACTGTGTGCCTATCTTCCACGAGAAGCTTGGCCGAGGTTAGGTTAAGGTCTGGTGGGTTGATTAATCTAGGTTTATTGACCCGGCTAAGATAGGATTAGAGAATGGTTAGCTTGGCTCTGATAACAAGGTTGTAACGACCGGTTTTCCAGGATATCAATTTCCCAGAAAATGGCCCTTGTGCTCACCAGCCCCAGGATTACTGTTAGCTGATGAGACACCGACTTGATACAGAAACTCCAAGCAAATACAAAATATGTAGTACAAGACCATTCTGGCCTATGAGTACAACAAATGGTTTCTAGTGGCTGATGGCGGAAGCGGTTTGTGGTCTTTCAGCGTCTGTGGGACTCCATTTCCCACGGGAACAGCTGACCTAGATAACTCCTATCTTCGTGAGGCTGCTATCACCATTGCTTAGGTTCCGGGCTGTCATCGCAACGCTCCTCTCCATGCGAGAATATGGCCAAGACAATAGCCAGGGACAAGCCAGTGAGTACTTTTAAATGTACTCGCAAACATTATGAACACAGGTATAATATAACAAACGATAATTCCTGCTCTGAAATGTTCTATGATCACAACGTCAGTCATAAAATAAAATCCCTGATGCACGCAAGCAAGTTATTCATATACAACATGAATATGCAATAACTGAGTAGAAATAAAATGCACTGATCGGGTGTCTGAAGCGACGCCTTGAAAGGATAATAATTTAAAGCATGCCTCAGTCGGGCGTCTGAGCGACGCCACATAAAGGGCTTTTAAATAATAGAAGTAACGCGCATGCCACAGTCGGGCGTATGAGCGACACCACATAAAGGGCTTATAAATGAAAGAAGGAACAAGCATGCCACAGTCGGGCGTCTCAGTGACACCACATAAAGGGCTTATAAGAATAACAAGCAGGCCACAATCGGGTGTCTGTGCGACACCACATAAAGGGCTTATAAGAAAATAATCACAATGAATATCCAGGAGGTAGAACCATCCTAGGGATACTCAATAATTCAAATATTATAGAGGGTTAGTCCAATATAATAATAATCATAATCATCATAAGTCACAAGTCATAATTAATGTTCTGGTTTAGCAGTTTCTCCTCCGAAGACCGACACTAAGACCGACACTCGACCCATCCCAGGCTGTAGTCCTTAACCATGGACATGGCTATTCGAATAGATTTAACCTTTGCAGAGGGTGTACTCTTTACCCACGAGTAACAGATTCCTTTAGTCCATCGGGACTAATTCCATTTATAGTCTTTTGATTGAAAACACACCTGACTCGCACACACCAGCTTAACTTACCGGTGTCTAGAATCACCCATGACACATGTCAAGCAAAACTCTAAGTGGGGAGGCTACAACCTCGATTAGCATGGGATCAAATTTATACCACGCGCTACTAAGGGGTGTCCCCCTCTCGGTCCCAACAGGAAACACCCATGCCCCCGGACCAGGTGGCATGCCTACCGGATGCAGCCGGTATCTTTCACCATGGCCTCTCTGTACGGTGTGTGCCAAGAAAGGGGTTGACAACTTACTGAACTGTACCCTACCTGCGGCAGGGACAAGCGGTAGTACGAGACAAGTATGGGGGTTACTGGAACAAGACTCGATTTATGGTCGACTCAGGAGGTTTAATTATTCTCTGCATGATTTGCATAACAAATATATTTCATCCAACAGATAGCATCATCACTCATCATACCTCATCATGCCATACCGGACACAGCCGTCTCAATGAGGAACTAGAGACAAGCTCGTGTCTACCCAAGACAGAGGCTTTCCCGGCTTCCTCTCGGAAGGCATGAAAGGCATACGAGGATGATTACTATCACAAGCATATCCATTTCCAACAGCAAAGCATCTTCATTATGCACTCATGCGAATAATCGTATCATCACATAAAATAACGAATGCTCCATGTCAAGGTGGTGTTGTAACCATATCAAACAACACACAAAAATATTATGCCAGGGTTCAGAATGCTTGCCTTCAAGTTGTGGAGAGGCAAGGTGCATTCCAAAACTTTTGAAAGTTTTCTTCTCTCTCCAAAATCCTATTTTAAAAAAATCAAATCAACACATAGTTTCAAAATGGTACAAAAAATTGTCTGAAATTTTTTCAAATAAATATGAAAATAAACTAGACAGAATTTGAGAAACAACAGAAAAAGAATCAATTCATTTGGACTTATATTTAAAAAGATATGGCCAGTCAAAGTTTTGGTAAAATCTGTTTTAAAAAAAATAAATAAAAGAAATAGAAAAAGAAAACGGTTCGGGGGGAGCGTACTCTGCACTTTACGCTTCCACTTACGCCAGCATGGACTGGCTCGTGGGTCACTAACAGTGGGTCCCTTGGGCCCACTGGTCAGGTTTGACAAGTCACCCGCCTCCTTCCTCTTCTGGCCAAACAGAGGCGGGGCTCCGGCGATCAACGCCGGCGAACGGCGGCTCCCCAAGGGATTCTGAGGGCAAGGATGGATCCGCCAGTCCAGGGCGGTCCTCCCGATGGTCGAACGGCTAGCGGGGGTGAAGGGAGTCGCCAGCGGCGAGCTCCGCAGTGGAGGTGGCTTCGGGAGGATTTGGGGCTTCGAGCTACGGTGGTTCCCGATCACGTTTGAGAGGCTGGGCAGCTCGGCACGGTCGAGGGGAGTCGAACGGTGGCGCTGGGAGGATGGGGGGGCTCTGCTTGCGACGAGCGGGGCTAGAAGGTGGTTGCGACCGAATCGGCCAGAGACGAGCGAGAAGGCTTTCCCCCGTCGATGGCTGGCGGTGGGGGCACTAGGGGGGTGGCCTGAGGTTGCCTGAGGGCTTGGTTGAGCTCGGGGGTCCTTTTATAGGCAGCCAAGGTCGGTTCCGCGAAAGTCGGGGATAAGCTCGACGGTGAACCGCCGTTCTGTTGCTGCAGGGCGATGTGGCGGCGACGAGCGCTAGCAGACGGCTTGTGGATGAGCTCGGGCTGCTCCAGAGGGCAGCAGCCGTACGGGTGTGGCTCAGGCGGCGCCGTCCATGGCAAAGGCTGTTGCGGCCGCCCGCTCGCTGCCATGGCCGACCTGACGGCGGCGCTGTAGGGCGCCAGGGGGGCCAGGGTGGCTCTACGGCGAGGGAGGGGTCGGGTGTCACATCCCTAGCTGCTGGTAGTGCTCTAGGCTAGCTTCATGTGTGCATCATGTCTATATTTTCGAAACTTGAACTGAGGAATTTTGGAAGCCTCAAAAACTTAAATAAAAGAGGGGCAAAAACCCTAGAAATCTCATTCATTGCTCCAAAATGCTCTTCTTAAATGTTTGATAATTTTTGGTAAGGGTTCTGGTCCCAACCAAAATATTGAACATTTTTAAGGGATTATTTTTGGGACTTTGGATTTAATTCATTAGCTATTTGAATTTGAATTATATTCATATAATTAGAATATAATTTCAAATACCCCTGAAATATTTTATAAGCTTTTGGAAGAGTCCATCTAGCAATATAAAATATTCAGAGGAGCCTTGGCATTGTTTGAATTATTATTTTTAATTCAAAACAGTGGCAAAAGAATTAAACAAAAGAAAAACAGAACAGAAAATAAAAGACAGAGAGAGAGAAGGAAGTTACCTGTCAGCCCACCCGGCCCAAACCTACCTGGCGGCCTAGCTGGCAGGCCCAGCCCACCACTTCCCCCTCCCCTGTCGTCTTCCTCCCTGCCAGGAGGACGGACACCGCGACGCCGCCGCGCGCGCCACCTCCACCCTGCTCGGCCACCTCCTGCTTCCCCCGGTCTCCCTAGCGACGCCACGACGACGCCTCGTGTCCCCTCGCTCCTCTTCCTCCCTCGCTGCTCCCTCTCTCTTCCCCGAACACTCTCCCCCTCCTCTGTTCTCCGCGCCCGAACGGAGCCGCCGCCACCGACGAGAGCCACCGTGGCTACCGGCCACCCCACGGCTCACCGACGCCCCAGGAAGCTCCGCCGGTCCTCCCTCTACCTCCTCAACGAGCCACGAGGCCCCGGACGTGCCGCAACACCGCCCTCGATGTCTTCTTCAACCTCGGGACCGCCGGCCATCTTCGTCAAATTCGTTGGCTCCGGACCGCCCCCGACCTCGCCGAGCGTCCCCTCGTCATCGCCGTGAGCCACTGACCTTCTCCCCTAACTCAGCATGCTCTCCTTCGTGCCGTAGCGCCGTTCCCCACGAGCTCCGAAGCCACCGTCCGCCATTGCTGCTGCACGCATAGTCTCCGTGCTCCCCTGGCCTCACTGAGCTGCTCTTAGTGCTCCCCATGTCTAGCAGGTGCTGCCCAGCCTCTCCATTTGCTCACTAATGCACCGTAGCGACGCGCCTGAGCACCACCGAACACCATCGCCGCCAAAGCTCGTCGCCGGCATGAGTTCCGGCGACCCCACGACCTCCCACTTGGTCCTCTGGATGCGCGAGAGCAAGGGCCATTCCCTGGTGCCCTCAGCGCGCCAAACTGACGCCTCTAGCGCAAGTCCGGCGTGCCCCCGCCGTGTTCTGTGGTCGCCATCGGCTGGTCTCCGGCGTGCTGACGTGGCGTCGTCGTTAGGGGCTAATGACCCTGCTGATTAACCCTGTGACACTGACAGCAGGGCCCCACCTGCTAATTAATCCTAGATTAGTTTCTGTTTAGTTTTTAACTAATCCTAGTGGCCCCACGCGTCAGCTTTGACTAAGCTGACGTGGCTGTTGACTGGGCCCACATGTCAGCGGCACTAACCAGCCCCAGTCACTGACCAGTGGGCCCCACTGGTCAGGTTTGACCCGGACCAGCCCCTGTTGACCTGCTGACGTCATGCCAACGTCATGCTGACGCAATAAGTATTTTCTGGATTTAAAAATAATCAGGAAATTCCAGAAAATAGCTAAAACTTCAATAAATCATAGAAAATTAACCGTAACTCCAAATTAAATAAATTATATATGAAAAATTATCAGAAAAATTCAAGGAATCCATCTGTACCATTTTCATGCATGTTTGAACAATGGTTGTCCTCTGTTTTGGACAAAACCAATAAAGGGCATTTAAATAATCACATATGGAGTTTGAATTTGAATCTTGTATTCAAACCAACCCCATTTAACTTGTTGCTAGATGCATTAGCCCAAAACACATTCATTTTGCCATGTCATGATCATGCATCATATTGTGCATTGCATTGATTGTGTTCCCTTCTGTGTTGCCGGTATTTGTCCCCTCTCGATAGACGTGATACCGATGATGTGATCGTTGACACTGATGAAGACTCAATGTTATCTTCAGAAGTGCCAGGCAAGCAAAACCCCCTTGTTCATTCCGATAAAATCCCACTCTTTCGCCCCTGCTCTCTTTTACTGCATTAGGACAACAACGATATATTTGTTACTTGCTGCGGTAGCTGAACCCCTTTATCCTCTGCATGACCTGTCATTGCCACAGTAAATAGATGAAACCCACTAGCATGAGTAGGAGTTGTTTGAGCCCTGTTGTGCCTACTCATTCATGCTTGTTGTCATGCCTGCTACTGCTTAGAGTTGTGTCAGGTCTGATTCATCGGGGATGAATCAGAGGCGTGTGAACATGTCCCAATGTGTGTGAGCTAAGTGTGTGAACACGATTTGGTAAAGGTAGCGGTGAGAGGCCATGTAGGAGTACATGGTGGGTTGTCTCATTGCAGCCGTCCTCAGGAACTGAGTTCTGTGTTTGTGATCCATGACCAGCTACTACCACACATTGGAATGCTTAAGTGCCCCTCTCGACTTATTAATCAACATGATCTCTGTCCAGGAGTTGCAACTAGTTTCTAGTGTTTGTAGGTAGTGTTAGTAGTCTACCAAGTGGCACCCGGTACAGGTGGGCTTGGGACAGACTAGGCACAGTAGCCCGGTGTACCAAGTGGCACCCGGTTGGTGGGCTTGGGAACCCTGCACACATCGTTTGGGGCCGTAAGCGACACCCCAGCCGGATCTCCTTGCGGATGGAACCCGAATAGGCGATAAACCTGGACTAGAGACTTGTTCGGTTAGTCAGGTCGTGGCCGACTCCCTCGCCCGGCTTCCGCTTGAAGGTTGCCAAGGTACATGACGTGTACAGGGCGGTAAGTGGCGGGAGCGTGTGTGAAGAAGTACACCCCTGCAGGGTTATCATTATCTATTCGAATAGCCGGATTCCTCGGATATGGAAACGTGGACCCCTTATATCAGTTCATAGACAAGTGAAAGTGGATACTCTAAAATACGCAAGATAAGCGTGAGTGCTATGGATGGCGTTCTCGTAGGGAGACGGGAGCGGATCCATAGTGGTGTATTGGTTGGTGAATATGTGGACTCGTGTGCGCCACCTCAAAAGAGTTACTTGCAGTCGTAGTTCAGGATAGCCACCGAGTCAAAGCTGGCTTGCTGCAGTTAAACTCCACCACCCCCTTGTTGATAATGATGCATATGTAGATAGATCTGATGTAAGTCTTGCTGGGTACATTTGTACTCACATTTGCTTATTTTATGTTTTTGCAGAGAGACTTCAGTCTCACTAGTAATTCCGCGTGGTCTTCGACGTTTAGCTTGTTACCTCAGCTACGATCTTGTGCCCCGGCAGGATCTGGTAGATAGTCAGGCTTCTCAGCCTTTTTCATTTATAAATGTCTGTACACAGACATGATAGCTTCCGCTTGTGCTTTGATTTGTATGCTCTGGATGTTGGGTCATGAGACCCCTGTTTGTAATATCTCGCTCCTCGGAGCCTATTGAATAAATTACTTGAGTCGTAGAGTCATGTTGTGATGCCATGTTGTGTTTGCACATATCGAGCATATTGTGTGTATGTTATTGAAATGCTTGGTATGTGTGGGATCTGACTATCTAGTTGTTTATCTTTAGTAGCCTCTCTTATCGGGAAATGTCTCCTAGTGTTTCCACCGAGCCATGGTAGCTTGCTACTGCTCCGGAACACTTAGGCTGGCCGGCATGTGTCCTTCTTCGTTCCTGTGTCTGTCCCTTCGGGGAAATGTCACGCGATGAATACTGGAGTCCTGTTAGCCCGCTACAGCCCGGTTCACCGGAGTCCTGCTAGCCCAGTGCTACAGCCCGGATTCACTCGCTGATGACCGACACGTTCGATGCTGGGTCATGGATGCCTGTCCCTGTAAGTCTGTGCCACTTTGGGTTTACGACTAGCCATGTCAGCCCGGGCTCCTTATCATATGGATGCTAGCGACACTGTCATATACGTGTGCCAAAAGGCGCAAACGGTCCCGGGCAAAGGTAAGGCGACACCCGTGGGAATACCGTGCGTGAGGCCGCAAAGTGATATGAGGTGTTACATGCTAGATCGATGTGGCATTGAGTCGGGGTCCTGACATCGGGCGTGTCGGCTGCGAGTGGGAAGGGACCAGACCGAGCGCGGCGAGGCAGCAGTGGGACGCGGTGACTCGGGCGCACGCACATGCAAAACGTGCACTTTGGCCGCGCCCAAAGCACGCATGCCAGGTGCTCGATGCAATGCCAGCGCGTGCTAGAGGGCTTGGAAGAGGCTGGGGATTAATAGGTCTAGGTTAGGGTTAGCTAGGAGCTTAGTGGACATGGTGGTTTGGTCAGGGGATCAAGTCCACAATGCAAACTAAAAACCAAGCCAAAACTGGCCATGCACACAAGGTGTTTGACACAATGCTAAGGGCATCTAGGCAACTCTTGGAGTGGCCAAAAACTCCAGATCATAGTCTCTTTAGATGTAGGTGATGGTGGCAAGGTTAGTTTGGCAAGGACAGAAACTTGTTAGTGCAAGTTTGTGAGAAAACCAAATCTGGACAGAAACTAAAGGCTATCATTTCATGGACCAAAAATACTCCAATGGGTCCACTCTCCTGGACTTAAGGGTTTTGCAGGGTGGTTTATAAGCAGGAGAAAAATCATGGGCACTAGAGCAAAACAAAATAGGGTTGCAGTAGAAAATGCCAAACTGAACCAGAGAGCAAAAGAGGATGATTTGCTCAAATTTTTCAAAGAACACCAGTGGGTTTTGCACAAAGTTGAATTACATACTCCTACTGACATCCCCTAATTTTGGTGGAAGTTTTAAAGGAATAGTTAAATAGGTTGTAGTGCAAAAGTGCAACTGGACCAGTTTGAAAACTTGGGGTAAAGCTCAAAATCTCCAAATGACTAAAGGATATTTTCGCATAAAAGTGATTTAGGGACTTCATATGTCATCCCCAAATTTTTGCGGGATTTTTAAATAAATTTATCAATGGGTTGTAGTGAAAATGGGACCCTAAAACTTATGAAAAGATCATTTTTAAAGAAATAAAGCTCAGGGAGAAATAATTATTTAAATAATTCCACTGATAAAAGAAATGTTTCTAGAGAGGGTATATAAGTCCAACAACATTTGAAAAGTTTTTACTTGGGGTGGAAACTTCACAATATCAAGGAAAAGAGAGGTTCTGAAATCAAAAGATAAATCCAAAAAACATAAAAATCTAATTTCCGGGCAAAATTTTAATAAACAAATCATGGTTAAATTTTTGGGGTGTTACAACAAATTCCTTAGAGATCAGAAGAACTTCGTCTCTGTCACTCAAGAATATGACTGAACTGTATGAGATTTCCAATGGCTTCACTCGAAGGGATTAGTAGGTGTAGGATTTTGAGTTGAGCATCACATGGAAATTTTTCCTTCGTATTTCCTCAGCCCCCTTTAACAGTACGGTGTTTCCTATGACTCGAGAAAGAGAAAATGAAACTATAAAAACAAAAGTCTTCACGCTTCATGTTCCTCGAATGAATACCAAGTCTTCAAGGTCATACCAATTTCTTCACTTTCAAAGTCTTCAGTAAGTCTTCAGAAAGTCTTCAGAAATCCAAAGTCTTCAGATGAAGAACTTCATTTTTAGGGGTCGACATTCTCTGTAAATATCAAACTCCTCATAGACTTATATACCTGTGTACACTTACAAAGGCATCAGTCCCTTAACCTATAAGTCTTCAATACACCAAAATCACTAAGGGGCACTAGATGCACTTACAATCTCCCCCTTTTTGGTGATTGATGACAATATAGGTTAAGTTTTCAACGGGGATAAACATATGAATTGTAAATACTGATATTGAGGAATTTGATTGCAAGATATAGAAGAACTCCCCCTGAAGATGTGCATAGTGAGGAATTTGCTTTTGAAGCAATGCACACTTGAAGAGTAGAATCATGGAGATCTCCCCCTATATCTTGTAATTCATACACGCATTTGACATATAATATGAGGAATTTGAAATGCATGATGAAATATGGTGACTGATGCAATTCAGCATGCGTGCATTAACATAAATGAGGAATAAGCATGCAGAAGAACACAGCAAAAGTATCAAGCCACCATAGAGTTTAAGATTACAACTCGATCCAGCAAAGTCACCAGAAGAACGAGAGTTGTAACTTAGCAAAAAACGCCCATATATAGACCCGCTTGAAGACTAACTCAAATTTCTCCCCCTTTGTCATTGAATGACCAAAAGGGTCGAAACTGAGGACTAACGCCCCTAAAGAATATCATGATGATGGAGGAGCGCCAGCGTTGTTAGGGCCTGCTGCAGTGTCGTCCAAGTATTCATGCTCGTGCGTGGCGCGCAATGAAGAATATGAGCTGGCCACCAAGGGAGGAACCTTGACCTTCTTGTATCTCTTTGGAGGAGGAGCAGACCAGTTAAAGTCTTCCTTGAAGCCCATTTGCTTCAGATCTTCTTCACCATATAGATGTGACAATATAGCCTAGGTGCGATCAAATACTTCATGGAGGTAGTAGTGGTTTTTCTTCACTGCATTATGTGTGGAAGTCATGTTGTGAAGAATAGAACCAAATTGACGCTTAACCCATTTGTGATTTCGATCGACCTTCTGGTGAAGACTTATCAGCAGTTCACGGTCAGTCATCACACGAGGAGCAATAGCTTGAGGACTTGACTTTGGAGCATTGGCAGTAGAATCATGTGTGGCAGAGTCATCATTGGTGGAGTAGGATGCAGCTTTGCGGAACTGACCATCCAATGGACGAGTGCCTTCATCGATCACAGCTGGTGACTTGCCCTTCTCATCAGATGAGGAAATTGTCCGCTTGAGGACTTCAATACAAGGCAAGTAGCTGAGGTGATTCTGAACATCTGCCTTGTAGTTGAGTGAAGACCTTGTTCTGAGGAATCTCATGATCCACGGCGCGTAAGGCTTCAGCTCAAATGGAGAAAGTGCAACATTCGCCAGAGTCCTCATGAAGAAATCATGATAATTTATGGGGATGCCATGCATGATATTGAAAAGCATATTCTTCATCATTCCGATAATTTCTTCATCGGATGAGTCATGGCCTTTGATGGGACTCATGGTCTTCGTCAGAATGCGGTATATGGTTCTGGGCACATAGAGTAATTCCTTCATGAGGAATTTGGTCCTTGGAGCTTGTCCTGGCTTCAGCGGCTTCATGAGCACTTGCATATAGTGATCAGTAAGTTCAGGTTCATCATACACACAACGAGCGCCATCAGGTGGAGTACTGATAGGTAAGGCACAAAGCAATTCAGAGGCTGGTGCCTTGTAATGAGTATTTTCCGTCATCCAGTCAAACACCCACGAGTTGACATGAGCAGCATCGCCTGTGATATGCAGAGTTGCATAGAACTGAAGAATAAGCTCTTCATTCCAATCAACTATGTCAGTGACGAAATTGAGCAAGCCAGCGTCATGAATCATGCTGAGGACTGGAGAGAAGCAAGGCATGGATTCCATATCCACATGAGGAATATGCTCATGATCGAAGACTTTGTCCTTGCTGCAAAGCACTGGGGAATAGAAGTTGGCCTGGCTGGCAGTCCAGAAACGCTTCCTTCTGAGACGAGCATTGTCATAGGGGTTGAATTCCGTGAAGAACACGTGCTCGCCAAAGAAATCATCAGCCTTGAATTTTTGCTTCTTAGAGAAGGGATCATTTGGCTTGGGCTGAGGAGTATCAGTCAATTGCATTACTACCTCAGGGATCGCAATCTCAGGTTTTCCTCAGTCTGAGGAATTTCAGGCTCTTCAGTGGCTTCAGCCTGGGTTGTCAATTCTTCATTGACAATTTCTTCAGCACTAGTGGCTGGAATTTCTTCATGAACACTTGGGGTTGCATGAGGTTCTTCAGATCCCATTTGCACTTCAGTGGCGGCAGCGGACTGAGGAATAGCTTGGAGGGGAGTGAACATTGGAGAGTTGGAATGTTGACTTTCCCAAAATTCATCATTGAGCACAGGAGTGGTACAGCCAATGTCCACATCCTCCTCTTCAATTTCTTCAACACCTGCCTCTTCAGCAGTAAACTAAGGCAAAGGTGAGGAAATGACTGGGGTTGAAGGGATCTCATCCACTTCAATTTCTTCGTCCAACTGCTCTGTCGAAGCAGCAGAAGGAGTTTCTTCATCTGATTCATCAGGAATCACATATTCTTCACCAAACGGAACAAGGTCCTTTGATGGCATTGAAGAGACGGGAACGACATCAATTGGATTGCCAATTGAACTGATCAGAGTCTTCATCTTCTTCAGAGCTGAAGAATTTCAAGAGGTTGATGCCTTCCTCTTTTTCATCGTTGCACACTCTGCAGCCTTGGTCTTCTTCACATCTAATGCAGATGGAAGGATCGGAGTTGGTGTAGGCGCAGGAGGTGCATTTTCTTCAGGCGCAATTGTTGCAGTTGCCCTGACTTGTTCACTTTCTTCAGGCGCACCGCTAGTGGGTGCCCTGGCAATATCTTCAGCGGCTGGAATGGAGTCATCAGCCCTGGAACTCTCATTGTCTTCAGCAACCATACCGACATCAGCGATGCTGGCATGTTCTTCAGTGGGCTGGGCAGATTCTTCAGCATGAGGAATTTCAACATGCACCGGTGCAGAGGCAGTCGAAGAGAAAGTCTTCTTCAAATTGACGAACCGAACCTTTGCTCCCTTCCAATCAGCATGATACCGATTGAAATCATCACGCAGTTGCTTGATTTCAGCTTGTACAACAATGAGTTGATCAGGGGTAAGAGTGAGGACATTGTCCTTGAGGTAGCGCTATTTCTTGTATTGTGCTTTCTTCAGCCTTCGTCCTTCTTCATATTTCCACTTTTCTTCCTCAATGAAGTGAGTGAGGACATGACTTTGACCAGGAGTGAGGTTCATCTCCGACAAAGGTGTAGTGGGGTCCTTATGCCATAAGTCAATGAAATTGAGGATCAGCTTGGGATCCAGAAGTAGTGGCACATTGCTGCCTTTGGCTCTAGCGGCCCTTGCTTGCCTGTCTCTGATGATTTCAGCGAGTTCTTCATCATCAACCTCATCATCATTAGAGGGCACTTGGAAGGCGACCTGCTTCTTGTGAGGACTTGGCCGAAGGCCTCGTCCAGCAGTGGCCTTTTTATTCAGTAGTGAGGGACTAGCTGAGGAAGATCGAGCAGCTGAGGAGCTTGCAGATGCTCCTGAGGCAATAGAGAAGCCTTGAGTCCTTTGGCACGTGGCCAGGTGCACATGTGCCGAAGATTTTGTCGGAGCAGCTGAAGACTTTTTAGGAGGAGGAGGAGGAGCAGACTGAGGAATTGGCCGTGAGGGCTTTGAAGATGCTGGCCGTGAGGGCATTGCTGAGGAACTTGGCCGTGAGGGAATTGAAGGAGAAGCACTTGACTTGTGAGCGGGCTTCTTAGGCATAGCCTTCCTGGGCTTACTACCAGAGGCCTCAGCAGTGTTAGCAGCAGCAGTAGAATCTTCATTGAATTTCCTCACTGCTTCTTTTGCTTGCTTGGCTAGTTTGGCCTGGCGCCTAGCCCATTCAGTAGCATAGTCCTCACCGCGCTTGAGGCTGGTGAGATCCGCCAGTTGGCCAGGTCTCAGTGGAGGTCTTGAGCATGGAGGGTTGAGCGCGAATTTCTTCATGTACTTGGGAGTAACATACTTGTACTCCCTCCATTCTCGTGCCCATCTCCTCTCAATTCATTGTATTCGCACCTTGCGATGATTCTTGTCCTCCTTGCCAAACTTGGCCTCATCTGGAGTGTAGTATCCAGCATAAATATCCTTAGGGATTTCAAACGTTGTGTTGACCTCTAGCCTTTTTCCTCCCTTCTGTGGCTTCTTGTCAGCCATTTTCTTCAGCTGAGGAATATGAACAAGGAAGTCTATGAAGAGGTATGCAATTTTTCTTCGAGGAACGCTGCAAATGAGTTAAGTTGATGAGAACCTAGTGATTCAGCAGCGGACATTTGTACCTGTGAACAGAGTATAGTTGCGAGGAATTTGGAGAGGTCATATGCGTTCTCAGAAGGTTTTTCAAAAAGAATAGGTTTTGAGGAATTTGACCAGATGAGTCTTGAGGAATTTCACTAAGCGTTCTTTGTTCTTAGGTTCCAGAGTTGTATAGATTGAAAATCCACACAATTGAGGAATCTTGAAGAAAAGCATTGCTTAGAGAAACAAATCAAGAGCAGATGACATGTGAGGTGTTTATGTGTGTGAAGAATTGAAGAATAAACACCTTTGAAGATTTTTAGGAAAACACATGAATCAAAGAGGGCAATAAAAGCAACTTTTAATTACCCGAAGTGAAGAACACGATGAACTGGGAAGCGTTGAGGTGAAGTTCGTCCGTTCGGATCTTCCACGCCCTAACTTGGCAGAGGAAGACGGCTACGGCGGCGGCGGAGTGAAGAAATCCGCAACCGGCACGAGTACAACGGCGATGAGGTCGAGGCAGTGAAGCTCTTCCTCACCGGCGACGATGAAGTAGCGGCGGTGCTAGGGTTTGGGAAGCTTGAGCGGGAGAGAGAGGTCGAGCGGAGTAAAAATGAAGTGAGGAGAAGGCAGGGGTATTTATAGCGGTAGTGAAAAACTGTGCGCCCGAGGATTTCGGACGAACGTGCCCCTGGCTTTTCCCATTCACATGACATGTGTCACCCACGTACTGTGAGGTGGCGAGCGTGTAGGATCGTGGGTGAATAGATAAGTATTTGTCGTGAGAAGCGGAACGGTTTGAGCGGCAAAGTCAAAAATTTAGATAAGATAAGTTTTAAGTTACCGTTCGCAATTTCTTCAGCTGTCAAGGACACAATGAAGATTTTGAATGAGTTTCAAATCAGAACGCATATGAAGAATTTGTGAAAAGATTAGATTGAGTTTAGCATAGAGGGGGAAGGGTCCGATCACATTCACTTAGCGGAAACAGTCAACTTGAAGAATTAGCAATAAGTGAGTGTTGTAGAGGACATAAAACTCA
>NC_041391.1:552725130-552740855 GCF_002162155.2 Triticum dicoccoides | reverse complement strand
TTCAAATGAAGACAAACGACAGAAATAGTGAAGACATTGCAAGTTGAAGAATTTAAAAGAAAATTGAGGAATTTCAAAAATGAGAAAAAAAACTCAAATTGAAGATTTTCAACTTTTGTGGTGGCGTAACCCACCGTATAAGAAAGTTGGCTTTAGACACCGCTTACAATTGTCGTAGGGCTCTGAGAGTCAATTTCTTCATTAATTTCTTCACACTTAGAGGGTTAGTCTTCATTGATTAAAGAAAAACGTTACTTCGTGTGTTACGCATCTAAGTCATCAAGTCAGCATAAGTGTTAGGATGTGTGTCCATTTCAGAGAACATTCGAAGATTCTAGGATATTTAGCTCACACCGCAACTTGCTAAATCTCTTCTCATCCAAGGGTTTAGTGAAGATATCGGCCAATTGATCTTCAGTGCTGACGTGATCGATGGAGATGTCGCCCTTCAACACATGATCATGGAGAAAATGATGACGAATTTGGATGTGCTTTATCTTCGAGTGCTGAACTGGGTTATGAGCAATCTTGATAGCACTCTCGTTGTCGCAGTAGAGAGGCACATTCTTCACATTGACGCCATAGTCCTAGAGTGTTTGCTTCATCCATAGTAATTGAGCACAGCACGATCCAACAGCAATGTACTCAGCTTCTGCAGTGGAGAGTGATACGCAGTTCTGTTTCCTCGAGGACCAACAGACCAAAGATCGTCCGAGGAAATGACATGTGCCTGATGTTGACTTGCGGTCCACGTGATCGCCGGCATAGTCAGAGTCTGAATATCCAATGAGATCAAATGAAGAACCCTTGGGATACCATAGTCAAGTGTTGGTGCGTGAGCTAGATATCGAAGAATATGCTTCACAGCCTTATGGTGTGATTCCTTCTGTGTAGCTTGAAATCGGGCACACATGCAAACACTAAGCATAATATCCGGCCTAGATGCACATAGGTACAATAAAGAGCCAATCATGGAGTGGTATACCTTTTGATCAAAGTCTTTACCATTTTCATCAGTGCATAGATGGCCATTTGTGGGCATTGGACCCCTTTGCAATCTTGCATGCCGAATTTCCTCAATACGTCCTTGAGGTATTTCTCCTGAGATATGAATATTCCATTGCGTTGTTGACGAATTTGAAGACCTAAAAAGAATTTCAACTCCCCCATCATAGAAATTTTATATTCTTCACTCATCATATAGGCAAATTCATCACTATAGCGTTGGTCAGTACAGCCAAAGATAATATCATCAACATATATTTGGCACACAAACAATTCACCATCATAAGACTTAGTGAAAAGAGTTGGGTCGAGTGAACTGGGTTTGAAGCCTTTCTTCATGAAGAATTCCTTCAAAGTGTCATACCACGCCCGAGGGGCTTGCTTGAGGCCATACAGAGCCTTATTGAGTCTGAAGACTTTGTCGGGATTCTTTGGATCTTCAAAACCTGGGGGTTGAGCAACATATACTTCTTCCTCAAGCTTACCATTGAGGAATGCACTTTTCACATCCATTTGATATAAAGTGATATTATGATGGTTAGCGTAAGCAAGTAATATGCGAATAGCCTCAAGTCTAGCAATATGTGCAAAAGTTTCATCGAAATCAATACCCTCAACCTGTGTGTAGCCTTGAGCTACAAGCCGTGCATTATTCCTCACCACAAGGCCATTTTCATCTTGCTTGTTGCGGTAGATCCATTTTGTGCCAATAATGTTGTGCTTGCGAGGATCTGGACGTTTGACCAGTTCCCAGACATTGTTGAGCTCGAACTGATGTAATTCTTCTTGCGCCTGAATCCACTCATGCTCCAGAAATGCTTCATTTACCTTAGTGGGCTCTGTGATAGAGACAAAAGCAAAGTGCCCACAAAAGTTAGATAAATGTGAAGCTTTTGAGCGTGTGAGAGAACCTGGTGCACGAATGTCATCGATGATCTTCTCGACTTGCACTTCATTCGCAATACGAGGATGAGCGGGTTGTCTTCGAGGAATTTGATCCGCATTTTCTTCAGGAGCATTTTCCTCAGCACCATTTGCTTCAGGTGCGCTAGTTCGACGTTCATCACGTTCTGGAATGAATTCTTCAGCAGATTCTTCAGTAGGAATGACATCCTCAGTGACCTTGAACTTGATAGAATCCTCAGGTGTTGGTTCATCTATCATAGAAGGTAGGTGCTCTCTTTGCGAGCCATTAGTTTCATCGAACCGCACATCTACAGTTTCAACAACCTTGTGAAACATTGTTGAAGACTCTGTAGGTGTGCAAGCATGAAACCCTCATGTGCTTTCGGTGCAAATTTCGAATTGTGATGTGGATCTCTAATCTAGCATTTAGCACCGAAGACTTTGAAGTAACTTACATTGGGTTTCTTGTCAGTGAGGAGTTCATAGGTGGTTTTCTTGAAGAATTTGTGAAGATATACTCTATTGATGTTGTGGCAAGCAGTATCAATTGCATCAATCCAGAACCGATGAGGTGTTTTGTATTCATCAAGCATAGTGCAAGCCATTTCAGCGAGGGCTTTGTTCTTGCGCTCCACGACGCCATTCTGCTGAGGAGTATAAGGAGCAGATAACTCATGAGGCATTCATTGCAAGCATGTCAATGTCATTGGCATTATGGGAACGGGGGTACCCAGACTTGCCTGCCTGCGGCCTGTGGCGTGGCTCAAGGAGTGGCCCAGCACGGCCCATCTTCATCAACACATGCTCAAGACCCTCGCGAGGGGCCAAGCCTCGCGGGGCGGATGACAGGAGGCTTCCTCAGGCACGGCCTCCTCAAGCTAGCTCGTGAGGAGGCGGAAATATCAAGGCGGGGTACCTCATGAGGTGCCCGTGATGCAAGCCATGACGACCAAGGCTAGGCGGGCGCCAGGCGGGCGCCGGCCTGCGCAGAGTCCTTGTTTCCTATTTGGTGCAAAGGGGGTAAGCGCAGGCGAGGGTATCAAGCAAAGGCAACCATTTTGGTGCAACAATACCAAGACCAGCAGGACGGCAGGACGAAGGTCATCGTGGAGCCCAAGCCGGCGTCATCATCAGGGTCTTTGGCAGGCGAGGACCAACTTTAGTTTGGATAAGTGTACTAGATGTTCCCCTTCAAAATGGCCAATTGTTGGCGCCCTTCCCGCTCAATATTTGGGAAGAGGCCCGGGGCCTTTGCCTATAAATAGGACTAGCCACCCACAGGGTAGAGGGATCAGAGATGGGATCCACATCTGAGACATAGAGAAAGAGAAAGAGAGGCGACTAAACTCCCCTTGCAGTTCATCGCCCCGGCCAAGAACAGACCCTCACGAGGCTGTTCTTCCCTTGTATTGTTCGTCATCAGCCCCAGAGGCAATCCACCGCACCACAAACTGGAGTAGGGTATTACACCACAATGGTGGCCTGAACCAGTATAAATCTCGTGTCCTCTGTGTTGTTCTTCGTGTAGTTTTAGATCCTGGCGAGGCGGTGACACATGGGTAGGCTGGAGGTGTGATCTCCGCGCGCACCCCAGTGTTCGAACCTTGACGGTATGCCGGAACCCGAAATCCGACATTTGGCGCGCCAGGTAGGGGTGTGCCGGAATCTGCCTTCCGTCGCCTCGTGTTTCGCCGCCCATCCATCCATGCCAGACGCACGTCGCGCCCGCGCCGAGCACCGGGCCGCTCTCGCCACTCGCATCGCCCAGACGGCCCCCGTCGGCGGGCACCCCCACCGTTCCCCGTCGCCTGCCGTCATCGCCACCACCGGCCCAGTGGGGAACGAGCAGCAGGCGTCGTCCCTGCATCCTTCAGTGCGGCTGGAAGGCCGCACCGCCACCCCGTCGCTGACTCCGGCCAGTTCTTCGTCCCACGCCCGTCGCGCCCCTGCGGACGCACACGCCGCGCTACTCCTGGCGCGGGAACTCCTGCACTACCGTCCCGTCGACGACCTCTATGACGAGTGGCTCGCCCGCATCCCCAAGCTCGTCAGCGCCGCTGGGGGCTCCCCCGGACCATCCCTCTCACTGCACCGTGCCCCGCCCTGCGCTGGCGACGAAGCTCCGGGGGCGCCTCAGTCGCCTCCCCCTCAAGAAGGCACCTTGGCCCCAAGGCGCGTGGCCCCTGGGCGGAACCCACTCTGTCCGGCGCCAGCACAGCAAGAGAAGAGCTGCCAAGAGATCCCTCGTCCCCAAGAAGCCGCCCGTGTGCTCCCCGCACCGGCTCGGCACGAACGCGCTCCTGCTCCAGTGCATCAAGACCCCGTGCTGCACCTGGCTGCAGCGCACAGAGACCCGCAAGATCAAGCTCTTCGTCACCAAAGGGCTCCCGCGGCCACTATAGGCTGTCGTGCCTTCTCCGTCGAGCTGCGCAGCATGGCCTGGCCGGGCAAGTTCAAGCCAGACCTGCCCCCATGCTACGATGGCACGGCTGACCCTGCTGAGTTCCTCCAGCTCTACAAGCTGGGCATCAAAGCTGCCAACGGGGACGAGAAGGTCAGGGCAAACTGGTTCCCCATGGCGCTCAAGGACGGCGCCCGCACCTGGCTCCTGAACCTGGCTCCTGGCACGATATCCTCCTGGGACGAGATGTGCACCCGATTCATCACCAACTTCCAAGGCACCCGCGACCGGCCCCCGGCCATGAGCGACTTGCGCCGCATCAAGCAGCAGCCGGGAGAGACCCTGCAAAAGTTCATCCAGCGCTTCAACAATGCTCGCCTTAAGATCCCCAAGGTGTCTGAGGAGGCCATCATCTCAGCCTTCTCCGACGGCGTGCATGACGTCAAGATGAAGGAGGAGCTCGCGATCCGTGAGGACCTGTGCACCTCCCTGGACCTGTTCAATCTGGCAACCAAGTGCGCTAGGGATGAGGAAGGGTGCCTTTCCCTCCTCGAGCTGCCAGCTGCTGACCCGGAAGAGAAGAAGCCCAAGGCCAAGGACGTGAAGCGCAAGGGGACTGCCGTGCTTGCGGCAGAGTCGGACACCAAGCGAGGCAGGGATCAGCCTGAGTCATCCAAGGGCAGTCGGTACTGCGTGTACCACGACCTCCACACCCACAACACCAACGAATGCCAAGAGCTCAGGGCCGTGGGAGACGTGCGTGCCGGCCGACGCCCCGAGCGCAGCGATAGGGGCTATGGCCGAGGAGGAGGAAGAGGTGGAGGATGATGGGAAGACCGTGGCCCTCGCCAAGGGTGGTGTGACCGACCTCGCGAGGACCGCTGGCAGGACCATCCTCGTGAGGGAGGTTGGAGGGACCCACCTCGCGAGGGGGGTTGGAGGGATCAGCCTCACGAGGATCGCCCACAAGGCAACACGGGCCTCCCTCCTCTGCCACCACAGCCGAGGAGGAATGAAGACCATCACCAGGACGAGGGGGCTGGAGGCTTCCAGGAGCCGCGCGCCATCGCTTGCATCTTGGGCGGCGCTCAAGCCCCGGCCTCTCAGTGCATCTTCAAGCAGTTTGCCCGCGAAGTGAATGCAGTCCTCCCCAAGCTTGAGGCCACATGCCCTCTCAGGTGGTCAGCGTGCGTTATCACGTTCAGCTCAGCGAATCAGCTCAAGTGCGCGGCCATAGCAGGAGTCCTCCCGATGCTTTGTTCCCCAATCATCAGCAATGTGCAAGTCACCAGGACCCCCATCGATGACGGAGCAGGGCTCAATGTCCTATCCATCGAGACGTTCAACAATCTCCAAGTGTCAAACAATCAACTGCAGCCGACCAAGCCTTTCTCAGGAGTCACTGATGGTTCCACAGTTCCGATAGGGCAGGTCCGCCTCCCTGTTACCTTCGGGAAGCGCGACAACTACCGCACCGAGGTCATTGACTTCGACGTTGCTCACATCCGCCTGCCGTACAATGCCATCCTCGGGTACCCAGCCCTGGCCAAGTTCATGGCCGTGACCCATCACGGCTATAAGGTCCTCAAGATGCCAGGAAGCGGTGGGGTCATCACAGTGCCCTGTGAAGAGAGAGAGACGTCATGTGTTCTCTGGAACGTGCTTTCCAAGCCGCATCAATTGAAGACCCAGATCACAGGAACGGGAGGCCTCCCGAGGTTGCTCCTAAGAAGAAGAAGACATCGCCTGGCCCGACCCCTCGGGAGGTAGGCCCCTCAGGGTCTGCGCCTGTTCAGGGGGCACCTCATTCTGTCGCATAGGAAGGCGCGCCCGACGCCCTCCTCGAGCAAGGCTCGGGGGCTCTCTCCTGGAGGGCCATCGACTTTGCTAAGATCACGAGGGGGGCGCTCGGGCACCACTTGGAGGCGTGCTTCAAAGCACGTTTTCCTCAGGAAGGAGCAAGGCAAGGAGGGCCAAACCCTCAGGAATTCGTCAGCGAGATCATTCAGGAGCTGCAGGAGTCAAGAGTCATGAGTGTCAGCCGCCGCTTACCCGCCGTAGCTCCCCATCCAGGCAAGGACGGTGGGTTGCGCGTCTGCATCGACATACCAGGACTCAACCGAGCTGCCTCTCAGGAGCGACTCTGGCCCTCACGTGTGGGGCGCTGCGAAGGTCCACCCCACAGCTATGTTCGCATGCCTTACGGCCTGCCGAACGCGGCTGTTGTGCGTCAGCGCCTCATGAGGAGCATCTTGGAGGCTCAGGCGGTCAGGCACTCTGCAGTCCTGGCGGAGATGGAGATGGTCCGCGAGGAGCCGCCAGCGCCTCTGGAGCCTCCTGAGGCCCCTGGGCCTGGGGGCTCATGAAGATCGTCTCCTGCGGCGCACGCCGTCCGCTACTTCAGCATCCCTACATCTTCAGCATCATCAGGTGACATCCTTCGAGTTTCATTTTCAGGTGGGAGCGCCCCCCAGGGGTGCATCATTCCCAGGCCGCGTGGGTCCGCCCCTGTGGCATGTATCCCTTTAGTTCATGTTTTAGCTTACTTTATTGGGGGCGCCCCTCGGGCTGCATCATCCCCAAGCCGCTCGGGCCAGACCCAGTGGCATGTATCCCTCTTGCGTTATTTCAGGTCATGCGTTTGATTCATCATGATCGTTATTTGATGCCTGTCCATGGCACCCCTCTTCCTTCATGTCGGCCGCTTGCACATTAAAGGGGGGTACCTGAGCATCGCGACTCATGGTCTCCTACTGGCTCTCCAGCCCTCACCCTCTGGCCTTGTCCACGGCATCGCGACCTGGCATACCAGCGACGGTTGAGCCCGCTCGAGGGCCGGGACCCGAGGACGTAGAGCGCCGACATCTAACCAAACTTGTAGGAACACATTACAAGAAAAGGCCCAGAGCCAGGCGCAACCCGCCTTGAGGTAGGGCCCCGTGAGTCCCGCGCTGGCTCACGAGTGCCCAGATACACCTCGTCAGGCCCTACCGTGCCAGCCATGTGTCAGGGCAGGGCTGACCACGCCCCGGGGGCTCCTCCCGGACGGGAGCCCCCTCCTACGCACCAGTGGAAGCACCATGCTCCGCGCTGGCTGACGACACTGTCGAGGAGCGGCTATGCCCGTACACATACGGAAGTGCTATGCTCCGCGCTGGGATAAACAACTAAGGGTGGCCCCCGGCCGCATCAACCTCAGGGAGCCCAGAGCTTAGTGTCCGGCCTCATCATAACGCCTCCCCTCGGGAGTGCCGCACGAGGGGGCTGGGCACAGGGGCTACGCCCGGGTCACGCCCAGGCGCACGCCACCCAGCCAGGCCCCTCGGGCCTGGTTCGTCGCACGCCTCTCCCTGAGCGGAGCCAAGGTACGAAGGCTGTTTGAACGTCAAGGGGGACCCCTGAGCATCGTGACTCAGGAGCCTAACTGGTCACGTAGCCCCTCACCCCTTAGTTCCGAAAGGCTAACATCAGTTGAGGTATGCGCGGGGCCGGGCCCTGCCGATGTAGAACGGTAAATTCACCCATACATTCCACCTCCCTACTTGTTGTTCGTGCATCAAGGGGGACTCCTGAGCATCGCGACTCAGGAGCCTAACTTGTCACGTAGACCCTCACTCCTTGGTCCTGTCCTGGTTTCCGGTCAGGGCTAACGGCGGCTGAGGTATGCGCGGGGCCGGGCTCTGCCGACGTAGAACACAAGCAAGTAGGAAGGAAAAACGCAAATCTCAAGGAATTCAAAAGCAAATGTTACAGTCCATAGAGTACTTTGGCAACGCCAAACACAAGTTTAAACGCCTCCATGAGGCATGATGCATGTTGCAGGAGCTAAAAGCAGGATGGGAGCCGCAAAGGGATCACTTTCTGGCGGTGCCATCGGTGGTGACGGAGCTGTGCTGGGCGACTTCGCCTCGTGGAGCCCCAGGATTGGCGGCGCCTTGCTTCGGCTTGGTGCTGAAGGCCCAGAACTTCTCCAGCAGAGCCTCCGCTCGACCCTTCACGGCCTCAGCAGCGACGGCGGCAAGCTCGCCGCTCACGGGCTCCAGCAGGCTGTCAAGGTCAACGTCGGGGTCGCGAAGGTAGACGTGGGTGAAGACACGCGTCAGCGCTGCGGAAGAAAGGACACGCGCCTCAGCCTTAGCCGTGGGGCCAAGGCCGAGGGCGACATCTTCGAGGGCGCGGACCAGGAAAGGAAGCAGCTTGGCGGGGCCCTCCTCGGCGCCGGCCAGCGGGCTTTCCAGGCCGCTGTCATAGAGCGACTTCAGCAAGGTGCGAGCCTTCACCTCCAGCTTCGTGAAGGCCACACGGTCCTCAGCCAGGACCCGCGCCTTGCCGTCCAGCTCGATCCTCTTCGCCTCCAACGCCTGCTCCAGCGCAACCAAGCAGCCTTGGCATTCGTCAAGCTTGGCATCCCGGTCCTTGGCGGCAGCCTCACGAGCCTTCATGTCTTCCTCCTTCTCCTGTGGACACGGGCCTCCTCGACAAGCTGGTCGTGCAGGCCTTGCAGCTCACTCTCCAGCGCCTCGCAGCGACCTCGGACATCTGCTACCTCACCCAAGGTGGCGGCGCGAGCGGCCTTCGCCTTGAGGATGGCCTGCTTCTGCTCGTCGCAAGCTGTCGCGGCCTGAGCCAGCGCCGCTCGGATTGAAGCATCAGAGCGGACCCAACCAAAGGCCAGCTCCAGGCGCCCGGCCACCAAGCGAGGGTCGGCGCCCAGAATATCTTTCCGCAGCCGGTCCAGCTCAGCAGCAGCACGATCCAGGACAGTAGAAGGAGTCGGAGAGATGGCAGTTGGCGGAGTAGGAGGAGAAGACGACAGCGTAATCACAGCACCATGAGTCAGGACCTTCGGTGCCCTGACGACTGCGGCAGTGGCGTCAGGCAAGGACACCTCGGGAGTCGCTTGGGCCATGGGGGCTGAGCTCGCTCCAACTAGCCCCGCCAGGCCTCGCGAGGATGACTGGGCAGGAGAGGCCTGCGTCTTGTCGCCCCCTCCTCCCGCGGGTGGGGGTGCTGACCCGGACGAAGCCTCAGGAGCCCCCTTCAGCTTCTTCGCTGTGGGCACCGGCCTAGCCAAGGAATATGGACATCAAGCCTCAACAACAAAGCAAGAAGCAAAACAAGAATCGAGCACTTACTCGTCATCGCTCGCGGGCTCAAGCAACCTCCGGCCGAACTTGAAGCCCGAGAGCCGGATGCTGGGATCAGCCTCAAGAGGCTCGGGAGCAGGAGGCGCGTCTGCAGATCGCCTTGGAGCTAGAGCAGACCCGCGGGGAACCAGCCCCGTCCTGTCCTTGTTCGGGATCGGGGGAGAGCTCTCGCCGCCTCGCTTGTCGCCGTCCTCGTCGTCATCCGGCATGAGGCGAAGAGTGCGGGACCTACGCCGAGGGAGGGACGCTCTCGACTCCCCGTCGGTCGCCTCCGAATCGGGCTCCTCTTCCTCCTCCTCTTCTTCTTCCTCTCTGCTGGAGTTGTCGGAAGACATGTTCACCGTCACCAGGGCCGCCGGGTCCTCGGGAACCTCCGCGGGCACAGGGCCGTCCTCGTCGAAAGCGGACATGGAGTTCACCACCTGCTCCCAATTCTCCCGAAGGAACAGGGGCACAGGAGCACCCTCCAGTCTCGCCACGTCACCCCCGACCAAGGATTGGAGGACCACGGCCAGATCTTCGTCGGCCAAGACTATGGAGCTCGGGCGAAGGGCGGCGTCGCCCCCTCCCCCCCCGAGCCTCCACAGCGGGAGCGAATATTCCTGAAACGGAGCCACCCGGTGCTCCAGGAACTCCCTCAGGAGCAACACCCCAGTCAGCTTCGCCGTCGCCATGTTGCCCGGCCACAGGTCCGCATCCATCCTCTCCAACACCCGCTTCGCGTGGGGATCAACGAGCTCCGCGCGAGACCAAGCATCAATAGATTTGGGCTGCTCCATGGGCAGAATCGGCTGGGGATGGATGCGCCTAGCATCCACCATGACCCACTTGCTCCTGAAGCCTTCAATCCTCTTCCCGGGCTTCGAGATGGCGTTGGAGCTGCCATACGCGACAAAGCTCGCGCACGCGGTGATGGGGCCGCGAGAGACACGGAGGTAGAAGTAATGGCGCAACAAGGCCACCAAGGGCCTCACTCCGACATGAGCCTCGCAGTAGTAGGCGAAAATCGCCAGGAGAAGAACAGAGTTGGGATGGAGGTGCAGAGCCAGAAGGTTGTAATGGTGAAGAACAGAGAAGAAGAACTCAGAAAAGGGGGGCACCAGGCCGGCGGCGATGGCGCTCACGAAGAGCGGGTAGAAGGTGCTTCTTTCATCCTTAGGACGGGCGGAACCAACCTTAAGCACGGCCGCCCCATCATTGCCTTGCGCCGCCATCATCTGGCGCGTCGGGGCAAGGTTCTTCCCCGACACATTCGGAGGATCCAGAGCGGGTGAGTACCATGCTCCGGCTGGAGTCTGGCGAGGCGCCATGTCTTCCTAGGATGCAGGGTTGGAGTAGATCTGGGGATTTCGGAACCAAGAAGGACAGGAGCGAGAAAGGGGATCTGAGCAATGAAGGAGAAGGCAAATAAGGTAAGACTAGACGGGTACCGCTCCCTTATCGATTTTTGCACTTGCCGAGGTGTCGTGGGGAGCCAGGACACCCATGTCTAATCAACCGCCACGCGGCGCCCAAGGCCGCAGGCTATTGGGGCCCGCGGCGCTTCGCACTTGCCTCTTCGCTTCTCTACTAAGCCAAGTCCAAGCGCGCCTTGGGCCCGGGGGCTACTGTCGGCATTCTGGGAACGGGGGTACCCAGACTTGCCTGCCTGCAGCCTGCGGCGTGGCTCAAGGAGTGGCCCAGCACGGCCCATCTTCATCAACACATGCTCAAGACCCTCGCGAGGGGCCAAGCCTCGTGGGGCGGACGACAGGAGGCTTCCTCAGGCTGGCTCGTGAGGAGGCGGAGAGATCAAGGCGGGGTACCTCACGAGGTGCCCGTGACGCAAGCCATGACGACCAAGGCCAGGCGGGCGCCGGCCTGCGCAGAGTCCTTGTTTCCTCTTTGGTGCAAAGGGGGCAAGCGCAGGCGAGGGTATCAAGCAAAGGCAACCATTTTGGTGCAACAAGACCAAGACCAGCAGGACGGCAGGACGAAGGTCATCGTGGAGCCCAAGCAAGCGTCATCATCAGGGTCTTTGGCAGGCGAGGACCAACTTTAGTCAGGATAAGTGTACTAGATGTTCCCCTTCAAAATGGCCAATTGTTGGCGCCCTTCCCGCTCAATATTTGGGAAGAGGCCCGGGGCCTTCGCCTATAAATAGGACTAGCCACCCACAGGGTAGAGGGATCGGAGATGGGATCCACATCTGAGACATAGAGAGAGAGAAAGAGAGGCGACTGAACTCCCCTTGTAGTTCATCGCCCCGGCCAAGAACAGACCCTCGCGAGGCTGTTCTTCCCTTGTATTGTTCGTCATTAGCCCCAGAGGCAATCCACCACACCACAAACTGGAGTAGGGTATTACACCACAATGGTGGCCTGAAGCAGTATAAATCTCGTGTCCTCTATGTTGTTCTTCGTGTAGTTTTAGATCCTGGCGAGGCGGTGACACATGGGTAGGCTGGAGGTGTGATCTCTGTGCGCACCCTAGTGTTCGAACCTTGAGGGTCTGCCGGAACCCGAAATCCGACAGCCATAACCAGCCTTCTGAAGCTTTTGCAAGTAAGCACACGGCAGGTTGTGGTCCTGTAGACAAATCAACAATATACAGATCTCCTCTCCTAAAGCCTTCGAAGACTTTGGAATTGTCAGCTTCTAAGATCACAACACAACAATACTTGCCAAACACAACAACCATATCAAGATCACAAAGCATTGAGACAAACATGAGGTTGTATCCTAAGGACTCGACAAGCATGACTTTGTCTATGTGTCGATCCTTTGAGATCGCAACCTTACCTAGACCCAATACCTGACTTTTGCCTTTGTCAGTGAAGATGATATGCTTCAGATGTGACGGTGATAAGGGAGTATCCATCAATAGATTCTTGTCACGAGTCATGTGATTTGTACATCCACTATCGAGGACCCACTCATTTGCTTTGGGTTGATCATCCTGCAGATGAATTAGTGCAGCTTACAAACTCATATACTTCACCAGTGAAGAATATGATATCAGTAACATTAGGTCAATTTCATCAAGCAATTAGAACAGATAATCAGTATGAGGACGTGAGAAATGAAGGTTCATTTCTTCATGATTAGCCCACGTCCTATCAGGCACTGTTCAGGTCTCCAGCAAATTCTTCAGTCGTTTTGAGCATGACTAGAGACCTGACCCTGCATTAAGAGATTAGTTCTTTTTCTTCACCACCCACATCTGGAGGGGTGGCAAAGAATTCATCACTCTGTGAGCACCATATGAGAAAGGTGGCATAGATGCCAGTCCACTTTGTTTCACATAAGAGGGGTTAGGGTAAGCATATGAATAAGCAGATAAATTTTTCGAGGACTTATCAACATAATGATTTGAAGAATAATGTCAGGACCCCGACTCAATGCCATATCGATCTAGCATGTAACACCTCATATCACTTTGCGGCCTCACGCACGGTATCCCCACGGGTGTCGCATTACCTTTGCCCGGGACCGTTTGCGCCTTTTGGCACACGTATATGACAGTGTCGCTAGCATCCATATGATAAGGAGCCCGGGTTGACATGGCTAGTCGTAAACCCAAAGTGGCACAGACTTACAGGGACAGGCATCCATGACCCAGCATCGAACGTGTCGGTCATCAGCGAGTGAATCCAGGCTGTAGCACTGGGCTAGCAGGACTCCGGTGAACCAGGCTGTAGCGGGCTAACAGGACTCCGGTATTCATCGCGTGACATTTCCCCGAAGGGACAGACACAGGAACGAAGAAGGACACATGCCGGCCAGCCTAAGTGTCCCGGAGCAGTAGCAAGCTACCATGGCTCGGTGGAAAACACTAGGAGACATTTCCCGGTAAGAGAGGCTACCAAGGATAAACAACTAGGTTGTCAGATCCCACACATACCAAGCATTTCAATAACATGCACACAATATGCTCGATATGTGCAAATACAACATGGCATCACAACATGACTCTACAACTCAAGTATTTTAATCAATAGGCTCCGAGGAGCGAGATATTACAAACATGGGTCTCACGACCCAACAATCAGAGCATACAAGTCAAAGCACAAGCGGAAGCTATCATGTCTGGGTACAGACATCTATAAATGAAGAAGGCTGAGAAGCCTGACTATCTACCAAATCCTGCCGAGGGCACAAGATCGTAGCTGAGGTAACAAGCTAAACGTCGAAGTCCACGCGAAACTACTAGCGAGACCGAAGTCTCTCTGCAAAAACATAAATAGGCAAACGTGAGTACAAATGTACCCAGCAAGACTTACATCAGAACTATCTACATATGCATCATTATCAACAAAGGGAATGGTGGGGTTTAACTGCAGCAAGCCAGCTTTGACTCGGTGGCTATCCTGAACTACGACTGCGAGTAACTCTTTTGAGGTGGCGCACATGAGTCCACATATTCACCATATCAATACACCACTATGGATCCGCTCCCGTCTCCCTACGAGAACGCCATCCATAGCACTCACGCTTATCTTGCGTATTTTAGAGTATCCACTTTCACTTGTCTATGAACTGATATAAGCAACCCAGAGGTCCTTTTCCGTGGACACGGCTATTCGAATAGATTAGGTTAACCCTGCAGGGGTGTACTTCTTCACACACGCTCTCACCACTTACCGCCGTTTACACGACATGTACTCGGCAACCTTCAAGCGGAAGCCCAACGTGGGTGTCGGCCACGGCCTGCCTAAACACTCAAGTCTCTAGTCCAGGTTTATCGCCTATTCGGGTTCCATCCATGAGGAGATCCGGCCGGAGTTTCGCTCACAGCCCCAAACGATGTGTACAGGGTTCCGTGACACCAAACGGGCGCCCGGTTTACCTGGCCACGTGCCTACCGCATCACAGCCCACCCCTACGGTCAGCGCTGTCCACGGCCTCCAGCATACTACAAACACCAGAAACTACTTGCAACTCCTGGACAGAGGACAAGGGTGATTAAGAAGCCGAGAGGGTCCATTGGTTTCGGGCCCAATGCGTGGTAGTAGCTGAATCATGGATCACAAACACAGAACTCAGTTCCTGAGGACGGCTGCAATGAGACAACCCACCATGTACTCCTACATGGCCTCTCACCGCTACCTTTACCAAATCGTGTTCACACGCTTAGCTCACACACCGTAGGACATGTTCACACACCTCTGATTCATCCCCGATGAATCAGACCCGACTCAACTCTAAGCAGTAGCAGGCATGACAAACAAGCATGAATGAGTAGGCACAACAGGGCTCAAACAACTCCTACTCATGCTAGTGGGTTTCATCTATTTACTGTGGAATGACAGGTCATGCAGAGGATAAAGGGGTTCAGCTACCGCAGCAGGTAACAGATGAATCGGTGTTGTCCTAATGCAGTAAAAGAGAGCAGGAGCGAGAGAGTAGGATTGTATCGGAATGAACAAGGGGGTTTTGCTTGCCTGGCACTTCTGAAGATAACATTGAGTCTTCATCAGTGTCAACGATCACATCATCGGTATCACGTCTATCGAGAGGGGACAAATACCGGCAACACAGAAGGGAACACAATCAATGCAATGCACAATATGATGCATGATCATGACATGGCAAAATGAATGTGTGTTGGACTAATGCAACTAAAACCAGATTAAATGGAGTTGGTTTGAATCCAAGATTCAAATTCAAACTCCATATGTGGATATTTAAATGCCCTTTATATTATTTGTGCTAAACAGCAGCTATAAGTTGTTCTAACATGCATGAAAATGGTACATATGGATTCCTTGAATTTTTCTGATAATTTTTCATATATAAATTATTTAATTTGGAGTTACGGTTAATTTTCTATGATTTATAGAAGTTTATATAATTTTTTGGAATTTCCTGAATTATAAAAAATCCAGAAAATGGTTTATTGCGTCAGCCCCACGTCACAGTGACGTCAGCAGGGTCAACGGGCTGGTCCAGGTCAAACCTGACGTGTGGGGGCCACACGTCAGTGACACAGGAGCTAATCCCGGTCAAACCCAGCGCTGACTGGGGTTTGACCAGGGGTGGGGCCCGCTGTCAGTGGCCTAGGGGGTTAGTTAGTGGGGTCATTAGCGCTAATGACGACGCCACGTCAGATGCGCCGGCGATGAGTCGCCGGTGACCACAGAACACGGCGGGGCACGCCGGACTTGCGCTAGGGGCATCGGATTCGCGCGCTGAGGGCACCGGGGCGTAGCCCGGGCTCTCCCGCATCTGATGGGGTAGGTGGGAGGCTGCGGGGACGCCGGGGCTCGTCGGAACGGAGCTCGCGGC
>NC_041391.1:552704676-552724938 GCF_002162155.2 Triticum dicoccoides | reverse complement strand
GAGCTCAAGCGGCTGTAGTGACGGCGGTGACGAGGTCAGCGGCGGCCGGAGTTCGGCCGCGGCGGAGCTATGGCCTAGAGCTTGCAAACGCGAGGGGAGAGAGAGGGGTTCTGCACGGAGGCTCACCGCGGAGCTGTAGGGAGGGTTAGTGGGCTCGGGGGCGGCCGGAGTGCAGCGAATTGACGGCGACGATCTCCGGTGGCCGAGGAGGGGAACGGCGACGTGGGCGGCGATGCAGGGTTTCCGGAGGGCCGTGGATCGGTGGGGAGGAAGAGAGGGTCGAGGCGGAGCTCGCAAGCACAGCGAGGGGTCGAGGGGGAGACGGTGGCCGCGGCGTTACGGTGGCGCGGCTGCGGCTGCGCTCGGCGAGTGAGAGAGAGAGGAAGCAGAGGAGAGATACAAGGGAGAGGGAGAGAGCGAGGGGGTCCAGGGGGGGTCGGGGCGGCGCCGAGGAGATGACGCGCGGCGTCGCGGTGGCCAGGCGATGCAGACGAGCAGGGTGGTGGCGTGGCGAGCTCGGGCGCGCGCGCCGTGTCCCTCCTCTGCCTACTGGCGCGAGGAGGAAGGCGACAGGGAAGGGAGGCGGCGGTGGGCTGGGCCAGCGGGAGGAGCTGGCCAGCTGGGCCGGCTACAGGTAAGTGGCCCAGGTAGGCTTCTATTCTTTTTATTTTTTTCTCTCTGTTTTGTTTTAATTCTGTTTTCTATTTTGCAGGTTTGTTTTAAATTTGGTTTTGAAACCAATTCAATTTATTTTGCTTCTGATAATATTTTTAGGAGCTAAAAAGAATTAAAACAATGCTCCACAAAAATATTTCAGAATTATTGGACCTATATTTATTTAACAGTAGATATAAGTCCAATTCAAATAGCTATTGATTTAATTCAAATACCCAAAATAAATGTTTCTGAGATACCGAAAATATTGGTTTGGATTTTACCTCTTGCCAATATTTCCAGAGGATAACAAGAACATTTTCTTGGACTTATTTGAAGCAATTTTTATCTTGATCATTTTTTTTAAAGGATTCTGAGGCTTTGAAAATTCCTCAATTCAAATTTCATTTGAATTAAAACATGAAGCTCACATGAGGTCTAGCCTAATGCATAACAGGACCAGGGATGTGACAAATAATGCACATATTCATAGCCCTTAGCTCTACCCTGCGAAACAGAAGGGTTAGCACGATGATGATCATATGAGGACTTTGATCCTTTTGAGGAATTTGATCCACGTGAGGAATTTGGTCCGTATGAGTACTTGGATCCATATGAAGAATTTGGTTCATATGAAGAATTTGATCTGGAGTTCCTTTTCTTCATAGGTGGTGTCATGAGGACATTCACCTGAAGATTGTCAAGGCAACTTTTGGGAACCCGGATTTTCTTCATAGGAGAACCGTTCCTGCAGTTAGTCCCAACATATCTAGCAAATATTTCACCATTCTGATTTTTGAACAGTTTATAGTTAGAGTCAAATGACTCATCAGACGAATGAGGAGATTCACATGTAAAGCCAGACAAGTTGGATGGATCAACTGGACGTCCCTTTGCAGCAACCCATGAGGTTTTGGGGTACTGCTCAGGCTTCCAATATGTTCCATCAGCATTGAGTTTCCTCTCAAAGGTAATACCCTCTTTCCTAGGGTTTCTGTTGAGGATCTGCTTTTTGAGCACATCACAAAGAGTCTGATGCCCTTTGAGGCTTTTGTACATGCCTGTCATGTACAATTCCTTCAGCCCTGCATCATCAGTGATACTTGCATTGTCCTCAGATGAGGAATTAGTGACAGCAGAGACAGGTGAAGAATTTGTAACATTAGAAGCATTTGAACATTCAGGTGAAGAATTAGCAGTTTAACATTCAATGCACTTCAGACATGGAGGAACAAATTCTTCCTGGGTAGCGCTGATTTGTTGAGCAAGTAATGAATCACGCTCCTTCTGAAGATCTTCATAACTCACTCTTAGCTTCTCAAGATCTTGCTTTCTTTGAAGAAATTCATATGAAAGCTTCTCGTGATCAGATAAGAGAGTGTTATGATGACTTTGAAGATTGTCTAACTTAGACTGAAGTCTCTGAAGATTATCAGTTAAGTTTTTTGTGCGATCCATTTCTTCACCCAACATATCCTCACTTTTGTCTAACATGTTTTGAAGCTTTTCAATAGCCTTTTGTTGTTTCACAGCAATTTTAGCAAGTTTAGAGTAGCTGGGCTTGAGATTTTCATCAGATTCATCCTCACTAGAGTCAGAGGAGGCGTATTTAGTTACCTTGGCACCCTTTGCCATGAAGCAATAGGTGGGAGCGTAGTCATCATTGCCTTCATCAGCATTGTTGGTGTTGCCATTTTCTTCAGAGTTGAAGATAGACTTGCTGACGAACGCGGTAGCAAGAGCCAGGCTTGCCACACCAGACTCGGACTCTTCGGATGCCTCCTCTTCCTCATGATCCTCAGATTCAGCCTTAGAATCCATTTCCTTGCCAATGAATGCTCGAGACTTCTTGGAGCTGCTTTTCTTGTGAGATGAAGACTTTGAGGTTTTTGATGATGAAGACTTTGAAGATTTCTTCTTCTTCTTGGCATGATCAGAACTGTAATCCTTGTATTTCTTCTTCTTCAATTCCTTATCCCACTGAGGACAATCTTGAATGTAATGACCAGGTTTCTTGCACTTGTGACATAGCCTTTTCTTGTGGTCATTGGATGAGGAATAATTGCTCCTTGAGGATTTTCCAAAGCGACCACGTCTTGAGAACTTCTGAAATTTCTTCACGAGCAATGCTAGTTCCTGGCTCAGTTCTTCAGGATCACCAAGGCTGCTAGTGGAGTCCTCTTCTTCAGACTCAGAGACTGCCTTGGCCTTCAAGGCATGTGGTTTGCCATAGCTCGAACCGTAGAGATCTCTCTTCTCAGCAAGCTGGAACTCATGAGTATTTAGCCTCTCGAGGATATCAGCGGGATCAAGTGACTTGTAGTCAGCATGTTCTTGAATCATCAGTGCCAGAGTATCAAATGAAGAATCTAGCAATCTCAGCAATTTCTTCACCACCTCATGGTCGGTGATATCAGTGGCACCAAGCGCTTGAAGTTCATTTGAGATGTCAGTGAGGCGATCGAAGGTTTGCTAAACATTTTCATTGTTGAGTCTTTTGAAGCAGTTGAAGAGATTGCGAAGGACGTCAACACGAGAGTCACGTTGAGTTGAAACTCCTTCATTTACTTTGGAGAGCCTATCCCAGATAAGCTTAGCAGTTTCCAAAGCACTCACTCTTCCATACTGTCCTTTGCTCATATGGCCACATATGATATTCTTCGCTTGAGGATCGAGTTGCTTGAATCTCTTCACATCAGTAGCGTTCAGAGAAGGTGTGACTGAGGGAACACCATTTTCCACAACATACCAGAGATCATTGTCAATTGCCTCAAGATGCATTCGCATCTTGTTCTTCCAGTAGGGCTAGTCCATTCCATCGAAGGTAGGACACCCAGCAGAGACCTTGATCATACCTGCGGTTGACATAACTAAAACTCCAGGTGGTTAAACCAAAATCACACAGAACAAGGGAGTACCTTGCTCTGATAACAATTGAAAGTGCGTTATATCGACTAGAGGGGGGTGAATAGGCTATTTTTATGAATTCTTCACTGGGGAATTTGCTGGTGAGGAAATTCCCAAATGAAGAACTACTAGCAGCGGAATAAGTACTCGGAAAGGAACGTAAAAGAACACAAGCATAGTCATCATGATGAAATGAAGACAAGCACAGAGTACAGAAAGCGTAAACACAAGATAACACAAGATGAAGACGGACAGACTGGAGAAATTGAACTGAGGAAATTGAGAAAGTCTTCAGTCAAAGTCTTCAAACATATATGAACAGGCACACAATAACATGCATGAGGAAATGAAAGAGTTGAGGAGATAGAACCAGTTAGCTCGGTGAAGACAATGATTTGGTAGACCAGTTCCAACTGATGTCTCAGTTGTACATCTGGTTGGAGCGGCTGAGTATTTAAACTCGAGGACACACAGTCCTGGACACACAATCCTCACCGTATTCTCCTTGAGCTAAGGTCACACAGACCTTGCCCAATCACTCGTGGTAAGTCTTCAGGTGACCTCTGAACCTTCACAAACTTGGTCACTCGGCGATCCACAATTCCTCTTGGATGCTCTAGACCTTGACGCCTAACCGTCTGGAATAAGCACAGTCTTCAAAGGAAACAAGCGTCGGATCCACGCAGGATCATTCTCTTCAGTGATGCTCAATAACTTGGGGTTTAGTAGGTTTGGGTTTGGGATTTCCTCACTTGATGATTTTCACTCAAAGTCCTCGGAGAATGGGTTGCTCTCAAATGACAATTGTTAGTTTCTCTTGGAGCAGCCAACCAGCTAGTGGTTAAAGGGGGCGGCTATTTATAGCCTAGGAAGCAGCCCGACATGATAAGACATAAATGCCCTTGTCTGATATGACCATTAGGTGGGTAGATATTTTGGAACCACTGGCGCATAGCAAAGCAACAATCGGAATTTTGACTATCAAAATCCTCAGGGCTGTCATGTTCCTCACTGTGTAGGCAATTCACACTGGTGAATTCCTAACTCCTCAGTCAGAACAAATTCCTCGGAGATCAGAAGAACTTCATCTCTGTCACTGAAGAATATGACTGAACTGTATGAGATTTCCAATGGCTTCACTCGAAGGGATTGGTAGGTGTAGGATTTTGAGTTGAGCATCACATGGAAATTTTTCCTTAGTATTTCCTCGACCCCCTTTAATAGTACGGTGTTTACTATGACTCAAGAAAGATAAAATGAAACTATAAAAACAAAAGTCTTCACGCTTCATGTTCCTCGAATGAATACCAAGTCTTCAAGGTCACACCAATTTCTTCACTTTCAAAGTCTTCAGTAAGTCTTCAGAAAGTCTTCAGAAATCCAAAGTCTTCAGATGAAGAACTTCATTTTTAGGGGTCGACATTCTCTGTAAATATCAAACTCCTCATAGACTTATATACCTGTGTACACTTACAAACGCATCAGTGCCTTAACCTATAAGTCTTCGATACACCAAAATCACTAAGGGGCACTAGATGCACTTACATACACCAACACCTCCGCCATCTTCACCAACATCTCCATCACCTTCCCCCATCTATATTCAGCGGTCCACTCTCCCGCAACCCGTTGTACCCTCTACTTGAACATGGTGCTTTATGCTTCGTATTATTATCCAATGATGTGTTTCCATCCTATGATGTCTGAGTAGATTTTTGTTGTCCTATCGGTGATTGATGAATTGCTATGATTGGTTTAATTTGCTTATGGTTATGTTGTTGTCCTATTGTGCCCTCCGTGTCGCGCAAGAGTGAGGGATTCCCATTGTAGGGTGTTGCAATATGTTCATGATTCGCTTAGAGTGGGTTGCTTGAGTGACAGAAGCATAAACCCGAGTAAGGGGGTTGTGGCATATGGGATAAAGGGGACTTGATGCTTTAATTCTATGGTTGGGTTTTACCTTAATGATCCTTAGTAGTTGCGGATGCTTGCTAGAGTTCCAATCATAAGTGCATATGATCCAAGAAGAGAAAGTATGTTAGCTTATGCCTCTCCCACATAAAGCTTGCTATCGGTCTAATAAAGTAGTCAATTGCTTAGGCACAATTTCACAACTCCTACCACCACTTTTCCACACTCGCTATATTTACTTTATTGCATCTTTATCTAAACAGCCGCTACTTTTTATTTATGCGTTCTTTATATTCGTGCCGACCTATCCTTTCACACCTACAAAGTACTTCTAGTTTCATACTTGTTCTAGGTAAAGCGAACACTAAGCATGCGTAGAGTCGTATCAGTGGCAGATAGGACTTGAGAGAATATTTGTTCTACCTTTAGCTCTTTGTTGGGTTCAACACTCTTATTTATCGAAAGAGGCTACAATCGATCCCGTATACTTGCGGGTTATCAAGATCTTTTTCTGGCGCCGTTGCCGGGGAGTCATAGCGTGGGGTGAATATTCTCATGTGTGCTTGTTTGCTTTATCACTAAGTAATTTTTATTTTGTTGTTCTTAGTTGTTCTCTATCTTTAGTTATGGATATGGAACACGAAATACCAAAAAAATTAGGTGTGCTTGTTGCTCATGGAGATGGGGAACCTCCTAAACCCTCAATGCTCGTTATGTGAAAGAAATTATGTACTACTTTGATAATCCTGAGAAAACCCCATTCAATTATGTTATGGGAGACACGTTGGATCAACGTGAATACTTTAGGTATTATTGCTTGGCACAAAAGGGGAACTATTATGGGATCAAATTTATATGTTGTATTGGTATGCTAGGCAACTATGCTTGAGATATGATTATACTTGTTGCTCTAGGATGAAGGCTCCACACCTTCCCTTTTCATGCGAATTTAATGATAATAAAACCTTGGCTTCTTATGCTAATGGTATATATGATTACTATGATGTGGAACAAATAGAAGAATTTGTTGCTTTTATGGGTGCTTATGAGATTGAATCTATGTTTAAAGAGTTTGAAGATTTTGATGATTCAGTTTACAGACCTGAAAATTTTGCTATACTTAGATATTGCTATGAAAATTATGAATATAATTCCAATATTGATGCATTTATTGAGAAAGTCTCCGCTGTCCAAGAAGAGACTAATATTTTGCAAGAAGCTATGGAAGAAGAAATTGATGAAACTGTGAGCTCATTGGATGAAAAAGATGACGAGGAGAGCGAAGAACAAAAGGAGGAAGAGCAGATTAGCTACCCGTGCCCACCTTCTAATGAGAGTAACTCTTAAACTCATACATTGTTTAATTCCCCTTCGTGCTTACCGAAGGATGATTGTTATGATCCCGTTGATTCACTTGAAATATCCCTTTTTCATGATGCTTGCTATGCTTGTGGCCAAGATGCCAATATGAATTATTCTTATGGAGATGAACTTGCTATAGTTCCTTATGTTAAACATGAAATTGTTGCTATTGCACCCACGCATGATAGTCCTATTATCTTTTTGAATTCTCCAAACAACACTATATCGGAGAAGTTTGTGCTTATTAAGGATTATATTGATTGGTTGCGTTTTACTACTACACATGATAATTTTGATTGATATAATATGCATGTTCTTGCTTCCCCTACTTGCAATTATTATGAGAGAGGAACTATATCTCCACCTCTCTATGTTTCCAATATGATAAAATTGCAAGAAAGTGCTTATACTATGCATTGGCCTTTACTTTGTGTGCATGAATTGTTCTTTTATGACATGCCGATGCATAGGAAGAGAGTTAGACTTCGTCATTGCTTGACATATGTTACTTTGTGCTCACTACTAAATCACAAATCATTGTTAATTAAAATTGGCTATATACCTTGGGATCCGGGTGGATCCATTACTTGAGCACTATATGCCTAGCTTAATGGCTTTAAAGAAAGTGCTGTCAGGGAGACAACCCAGAAGTTTTAGAGAGTCATTTATTTCTATTGAGTGCTTTCATATAGTTTAAAAACAAAAAAAAGGGTAACCCAAAACTTTTCAAAAAGGAAAGTGAAAGTGAGAAAGACAAGCATTGTTGAAGTGGGAGCTAGCCTTGAACTTTGTTCATGCTCATAGAAAATTTGTGAATCTTAATTACAGTAACTTTTCATCAATTATAAAAAATGTGCTAAGATTTGCCTTTAGGATGTTTACAATGCTTGTTGGTTTGTACGATGCATGACAGAAACTTTGGCTGTAGTGCGCGATTTTACATTTTTAACTGGAAAGTCAAACAGTTCTGATTCTTTTTGCACTATCTTGATGTACAAATTGTTTATTTTTCCTAATTTTGGTAGAATTTTTGGGATACTAGATCTGTTTTTGACATATTCTATTTTTGATGCATAGTTTACTTGTTTTGATGAATCTATCAATTTATATCAGTGGATTAAGCCATGGAAAAGTTATATTACAGTAGACATAATGCAAAAACAAAATATGAATTGGTTTGCTACAGTACTTAGAGTAGTGATTTGCTTTATTATACTAATGGATCTTACCGAGTTTTCTGTTGAAGTTTTGTGTGGATGAAGTGTTTGATCGAGGAGGTCTCAATATGAGGAAAAGGAAGAGAGGCAAGAGCTGAAGCTTGGGGATGCCCAAGGCACCCCAAGTAAATATTCAAGGAGACTCAAGCGTCTAAGCTTGGGGATGCCCCAGAAGGCATCCCCTCTTTCTTCAACAAGTATCGGTATGTTTTCGGATTCGTTTCGTTCATGCGATATGTGCAACTCTTGGAGCGTCTTTTGCATTTACTTTTCACTTTTCGTTTATGCACCATGTTGGTATGAGATAGTCCTTGGTTGATTTATAGAATGCTCTTTGCACTTAACTTAAATATTTTGAGTATGGCTTTATAGAATGCTTCATATGCTTCACTTATATCATTTGAAGTTTGGATTGTCTGTTTCTCTTCACATAGAAACCGCCATTTGTAGAATGCTCTTTTGCTTCACTTATATTTGTTAGAGCGTGGGCATATCTTTTGTAGAAAGAACTAAACTCTCTTGCTTCACTTATATCTATTTAGAGAGATGACAGGAATTGGTCAATCACATGGTTAGTCATAAAATCCTACATAAACTTGTAGATCGCTGAATATGATATGTTTGATTCCTTGCAATAGTTTTGTGATATAAAGGTTGTGATATTAGAGTCATGCTAGTGGGCGACTGTGGATTAGTAGAAATACTTGTGTTAAGGTTTGTGATTCCCGTAGCATGCACGTATGGTGAACCACTTTGTGATGAAGTTGGAGCACAATTTTATTTATTGATTGTCTTCCTTATGAGTGGCGGTCGGGGATGAGCGATGGTCTTTTCCTATCAATCTATCCCCCTAGGAGCATGCACATAGTACTTTGTTTTCAATGGCTTGTAGATTTTTGCAATAAGTATATGAGTTATTTATGACTAATGTTGAGTCCATGGATTATATGCACTCTCACCCTTCCACCATTGCTAGCCTCTCTTGTGCCGCGCAACTTTCGCCGGTACCATACACCCACCATATACCTTCCTCAAAACAGCCACCATACCTACCTATCATGGCATTTCCATAGCCATTCCGAGATATATTGCAATGCAACTTCCATCAGCATCATATACATGACTTGAGCATTCATTGTCATATTGCTTTGCATGATCTTAAGACAGCTAGCATGATGTTTTCATGGCTTGTCCGTTTTTTGATGTCATTGCTATGCTAGATCATTGCACATCCCGGTACACCGCCGGAGGCATTCATATAGAGTCATATCTTTGTTCTAGATATCGAGTTGTAATATTGAGTTGTAAGTAAATAAAGTGTGATGATCATCATTATTAGAGCATTGCCCCTGTGAGGAAAGGATGGTGGAGACTATGATTCCCCCACAAGTCGGGATGAGACTCCGGACTTTATGAAAAATAAAAGAGGCCAAAGAAGCCCAAATAAAAAAGAGGCCAAAGAAGCCCACCAAAAAATAAAAAAAAATAAAATAAAATAAAATAAAATAATGAGAGAAAAAGAGAGAAGGGGCAATGTTACTATCCTTTTACCACACTTTTGCTTCAAAATAGCACCATGTTCTTCATATAGAGAGTCTCTCGAGTTATCACTTTCATATACTAGTGGTAATTTTCATTATAGAACTTGGCTTGTATATTCCAATGATGGGCTTTCTCAAATGCCCGAGGTCTTCATGAGCAAGCAAGTTGGATGCACACCCACTTAGTTTTTAGTTTGAGCTTTCGTACACTTATAGCTCTAGTGCATCCGTTGCATGGCAATCCCTACTCACTCACATTGATATCTATTAATGGGCATCTCCATAGCCTGTTGATACGCTAGTTGATGTGAGACTATCTTCTCCTTTTTGTCTTCTCCACAACCACCATCCTATTCCACATATAGTGCTATGTCCATGGCTCACGCTCACGTATTGCATGAAAGTTGAAAAAGTTTGAGATTACTAAAGTATGAAACAATTGCTTGGCTTGTCATCGGGGTTGTGCATGATTAAATACTTTGTGTGATGAAGATAGAGCAGCAGCCAGACTATATGATTTTGTAGGGATAACTTTCTTTGGCCATGTTGTTTTGAAAAGACATGATTGCTTTATTAGTACGCTCGAAGTATTATTGTTTTTATGTAAAATGATAGACTATTGCTTTGAATCACTCATGTCTTAATATTCATGCCATGATTAGACATATGATCAAGATTATGCTAGGTAGCATTCCACATCAAAAATTATCTTTTTTATCATTTACCTACTCGAGGACGAGCAGGAATTAAGCTTGGGGATGCTGATACGTCTCCATCGTATCTATAATTTTTTATTGTTCCATGCCAATATTATTCAACTTTCATATACTTTTGGCAACTTTTTATACTATTTTTTTTGGGACTAACATAATTCAGTGCCCAGTGCCAGTTCCTGTTTGTTGCATGATTTATGTTTCGAAGAAACCCAATATCAAATGGAGTCCAAACGGGATAAAAAGGACGGATAATTATTTTGGAATATTTGTGATTTTTGGGAGGAAGAATCAACGCAAGACGGTGCCCGAGGTGGCCACAAGGGTGGCCCACGCCACCACTCCAGGTGGGCGCGCCCCCCACCCTCGTGGGCCCCTCTAAGGCAGTTGATGCTCTACTTTGGCCGCAAGAAAGCTAATTTATGGAAAAATATCTGGGCGAAGGTTTCAATCCAATCGGAGTTACGGATCTCCAGATATAAAAGAAACGGTGCAAGGGTAGAATACCAGAACGCATAAACAGAGAGAGATAGAGAGATAGATCCAATCTCGGAGGGGCTCTCGCCCCTCCCACGCCATGGGAGCCAAGGACCAGAGGGGAAACCCTTCTCCCATCTAGGGATAAGGTCAAGGAAGAAGAAGAAGAAGGGGGGCTCTCTCCCCCTTGCTTCCGGTGGCGCCGGAACGCCACCGAAGGCCATCATCATCACCGCGATCTACACCAACACCTCTGCCATCTTCACCAACATCTCCATCACCTTCCCCCATCTATATTTTGGGGTCCACTCTCCCGCAACCCATTGTACCCTCTACTTGAACGTGGTGCTTTATGCTTCATATTATTATCCAATGATGTGTTGCTATCCTATGATGTCTGAGTAGATTTTCGTTGTCCTATCGTTGATTGATGAATTGCTATGATTGGTTTAATTTGCTTGTGGTTATGTTGCTGTCCTATTGTGCCCTCCGTGTCACGCAAGCGTGAGGGATTCCCGTTGTAGGGTGTTGCAATATGTTCATGATTCGCTTATAGTGGGTTGCTTGAGTGACAGAAGCATAAACCAGAGTAAGGGGGTTGTGGCGTATGGGATAAAGGGGACTTGATGCTTTCATGCTATGGTTGGGTTTTACCTTAATGATCTTTAGTAGTTGTGGATGCCTGATAGAGTTCCAATCATAAGTGCATATGATCCAAGAAGAGAAAGTATGTTAGCTTAGGGGCAATTTCACAACTCCTACCACCACTTTTCCACACTCGCTATATTTACTTTATTGCATCTTTATCTAAAAATCCCCTACTTTTTATTTACGCATTCTTTATATTCTTGCAAACCTATCCTTTCACACCTACAAAGTACTTCTAGTTTCATACTTGTTCTAGGTAAAGTGAACACTAAGCGTGCGTAGAGTCGTATCAGTGGCAGATAGAACTTGAGAGAATATTTGTTCTACCTTTAGCTCCTCGTTGGGTTCGACACTCTTATTTATCGAAAGAGGCTACAATTGATCCCGTATACTTGCGGCTTATCATATGGCGTACCAACTCTCTGTAACTTGTTGCAATTATTTCGGTCTCACCGAGTTTTGCAATTGGTCCCACCGAGACAGCATGCCAAACCTTCTATAACCAGCTGCAATTATTTAGGTCTCACCGAGTTTTGCAATTGGTCCCACCGAGATGGCTTGCCAACCTTTTTGTTGCCTTATTGCTTCCTGTCGGTCCTATCGAGTTGATGCAACCGGTGCCTGATACGTCTCCAACGTATCTATAATTTTTGATTGTTCCATGCTATTATGTTACCCGTTTTGGATGTTTATGGGCTTTACTCTACACTTTTATATCATTTTGGGACTAACCTACTAACCGGAGGCCCATCCCAAATTGCTGTTTTTTTGCCTATTTCAGTGTTTCGAAGAAAAGGAATATCAAACGGAGTCCAAACGGAATGAAACCTTCGGGAGCGATCTTTTTGGAACAAACACAATCTAGGAGACTTGGAGTGGATTTCAAGAAGTAAACGAGGCGGCCACGAGGGTGCCCAGCTAGCCCCCCACCCTCGTGGGCCCCTCGTGGCTCCCTTGACCTACCTCCTTTGCCTATATATATATTACATACCCCGAAAACATCCAGGAGCACCATGAAAAACTATTTCCACCACCACAACCTTCTGTATCCACGAGATCACATCTTGGAGCCTTCGTCGGTGCTCCGCCGGAGGGGGAATCGACCACGGAGGGCCTCTACATCATCTCCAAGGCCTCTCCGATGAGTTGTGAGTAGTTTACCACAGACCTTCGGGTCCATAGTTATTAGCTAGATGGCTTCTTTTCTCTCTTTGATTCTCAATACAAAGTTCTCCTCAATCTTCTTGGAGATCTATTCGATGTAACTCTTTTTGCGGTGTGTTTGTCGAGATCTGATGAATTGTGGGTTTATGATCAAGTTTATCTATGAGAAATAATTGAATCTTCTCTGAATTCTTTTATGTGTGATTGGTTATCTTTGCAAGTCTCTTCGAATTATCAGTTTGGTTTGGCCTACTAGATTGATCTTTCTTGCAATGGGAGAAGTGCTTAGCTTTGGGTTCAATCTTGCGGTGTCCTTTCCCAGTGACAGCAGGGGCAGCAAGGCACGTATTATATTGTTGCCATCGAGGATAAAAATTTGGGGTTTATATCATATTGCATGAGTTTATCCCTCTACATCATGTCATCTTTCTTAATGCGTTACTCTGTTCTTCATGAACTTAATTCTCTAGATGCAAGCAGGAGTCGGTCGATGTGTGGAGTAATAGTAGTAGATGCAGAATCGTTTCGATCTACTTGTCACAGACATGATGCCTATATACATGATCATGCCTAGATAATCTCATAACTATGCACTTTTCTATCAATTGCTCGACAGTAATTTTCTCACCCATCATAATACTTATGCTATCTTCAGAGAAGCCACTAGTCAAACCTATGGCCCCCGGGTCTAAATTTTATCATATAAGTTTTCCATCTACTTTTATTTGCATCTTTACTTTCCAATCTATATCATAAAAATACCAAAAATATTTATCTTATCTTATTATCTCTATCAGATCTCACTTTTGCAAGTTACCGTGAAGGGATTGACAACCCCTTTATCGCATTGGTTGCGAGGTTCTTGTTTGTTTGTGTAGGTACGTGGGACTTTTGAGGAGCCTCCTACTGGATTGATACCTTGGTTCTCAAAAACTGAGGGAAATACTTACACTACTTTGCTACATCACCCTTTCCTCTTCAAGGAAAAACCAACGCAGTGCTCAAGAGGTAGCAGTGCCACCGAAACGAGGCTTGCCTTTGCCATTGCACATCAATCCCTCTGAGATGTTCCCGTCGATACCACCGAGATTGATAATGTTCATATCTTTTACACAGGTCCGTGCCACCGAGATTTCTGATCGGTGCCACCGAGTTGAGTCAAAAGTGTGTAAATTTTGCGTGGGGGCTATATATACCCCTCCACCCCCTCTTACTTAGTAAGAGAGCCATCAGAACGTGCCTACACTTCCACTACTCATTTTCTGAGAGAGAACCATGTACTCATGTGCTGAGATCAAGAGATTCCATTCCTACCACTTGAACCTTGATCTCTAGCATTTCCCAAGTTGCTTTTCACTCAAATCCTTCTTCCACCATAGCCAAATCTATGAGAGTGATTTGAGTGTTGGGGAGACTATCTTTTGAAGCACAAGAGCAAGGAGTTACCTTTTGGAGAGTGGTGTCTCCTAGATTGGTTAGGTGACGCTTGGGAGCCTCCGACATGATGTGGAGTTGAACCAAGAAGTTTGTAAGGGCAAGTAAATCGCCTAATTCGTGAAGATCTACCCGAGTGAGGCAAGTCCTTCATGGGCGATGAACATGGTGGTATAGACAACATTGCTTCTTCGTGGATCCTTTATGTGTGGAGCCCTCTATGGACTTGTTGGGATGTACAGTAGGGTGCGTTGAGTGCAAATTAAAATTTTCCCACGCGCAGAACAACAGGAACATGCTACGGGAGATGGATGACAGTTCGTTACCACTAGACGCGCAGTGCCGTGCAGCGGAAGAAGAGATGGGGCAGCGCGTCCGCGTGGATCGTCTCCTCCTCGTCCGATCTCCCTCGAACAGCCGGTCGTCCGATCCCACGTACAAGTTCACAACATCATGCGGCGGACTGCTAGGTCATCCAGATCTGTGTCGAAGCTAGCGTCGACGTAACCCTTTACGGCGAGCTCTTCGTCACTCCATAAACGAGAAACATGTCCTTTGTCCTTTTCAGGTACTTCAGGATATTCTTGACCGCTGTCTAGTGTTCCTTGCCGGGATTACTTTGGTACCTTCCTACCAAACTTACGGCAAGGTTTACATCAGGTCTGGTACACAGCATGGCATACATAATAGATCCTATGGCTGAAGCATAGGGGATGACACTCATCTCTTCTTTATCTTTTGCCGTGGTCGGGCATTGAGCCGAGCTCAATCTCACACCTTGCAATATAGGCAAGAACCCTTTCTTGGACTGATCCATTTTGAACTTCTTCAAAATCTTATCAAGGTATGTGCTTTGTGAAAGACCTATGAGGCGTCTCGATCTATCCCTATAGATCTTGATGCCTAATATGTAAGCAGCTTCTCCAAGGTCCTTCATTGAAAAACACTTGTTCAAGTAGGCCTTAATGCTGTCCAAAAGTTCTATATCATTTCCCATCAAAAGTATGTCATCTACATATAATATGAGAAATGCTACAGAGCTCCCACTCACTTTCTTGTAAACGCAGGCTTCTCCATAAATCTGCATAAACCCAAATGCTTTGATCATCTCATCAAAGCGAATATTCCAACTCCGAGATGCTTGCACCAGCCCATAAATGGATCGCTGGAGCTTGCATACTTTGTTAGCATTCTTAGGATCGACAAAACCCTCCGGCTGCATCATATACAGTTCTTCCTTAAGATGCCCGTTAAGGAATGCCGTTTTGACGTCCATCTGCCATATCTCATAATCATAGTATGCGGCAATTGCTAACATGATTCGGACGGACTTCAGCTTTGCTACGGGAGAGAAAGTCTCATCGTAGTCAACCCCTTGAACTTGTCTATAACCCTTAGCGACAAGTCGAGCTTTATAGATGGTAATATTACCATTCGCGTCCGTCTTTTTCTTAAAGATCCATTTGTTTTCTATCGCTCGCCAATCATCGGGCAAGTCTGTCAAAGTCCATACTTTGTTTTCATACATGGATTCTATCTCGGATTACATGGCTTCAAGCCATTTGTTGGAATTTGGGCCCGCCATCGCTTCTTCATAGTTCAAAGGTTCACCGTTGTCTAACAACATGATTTCCAGGACAGGGTTTCCATACCACTCTGGTATGGAACGTGTCCTTGTGGACCTACGAGGTTCAGTAGCAACTTGATCTGAAGTACCTTGATCATCATCATTAATTTCCTCTCCAGTTGGTGTAGGCACCACAGGAACATTTTCCTGAGCTGCACTACTTTCCGGTTCAAGAGGTAGTACTTCATCGAGTTCTACTTTCCTCCCACTTACTTCTTTCGAGAGAAACTCTTTTTCCAGAAAGGATCCGTTCTTGGCAACAAAGATCTTGCCCTCGGATCTTAAGTAGAAGGTATACCCAATGGTTTCCTTAGGGTATCCTATGAAGACGCATTTTTCCGACTTGGGTTCGAGCTTTTCAGGTTGAAGTTTCTTGACATAAGCATCGCATCCCCAAACTTTTAGAAACGACAGCTTAGGTTTCTTTCCAAACCACAATTCATACGGTGTCGTCTCAACGGATTTAGACGGAGCCCTATTTAAAGTGAATGTAGCTGTCTCTAGAGCGTATCCCCAAAATGATAGCGGTAAATCAGTAAAAGACATCATAGATCGCACCATATCCAATAGAGTGCGATTACGACATTCGGACACACCGTTACGCTGAGGTGTTCCAGGCGGCGTGAGTTGTGAAACGATTCCACATTTCCTTAAGTGTGTACCAAATTTGTGACTTAAATATTCTCCTCCATGATCTGATCGTAGGAACTTTATCTTTCGGTCACGTTGATTCTCTACCTCGTTCTGAAATTCCTTGAACTTTTCAAAGGTCTCAGACTTGTGTTTCATCAAGTAGACATACCCATATCTACTCAAGTCATCAGTGAGAGTGAGAACATAACAATATCCTCCGCGAGCCTCAACGCTCATTGGACCGCACACATCGGTATGTATGATTTCCAATAAGTTGGTTGCTCGCTCCATTGTTCCGGAGAACGGAGTCTTGGTCATTTTGCCCATGAGGCATGGTTCGCACGTGTCAAATGATTCGTAATCGAGAGACTCTAAAAGTCCACCAACGTGACCAAGGCGGCAGTGCCACAAGTATGTGGGACTATCATTATCAACTTTACATCTTTTGGTATTCACACTATGAATATGTGTAACATTACGTTCGAGATTCATTAAGAATAAAGCATTGACCATCGGGGCATGACCATAAAACATATCTTCGTATAAATAGAACAACCATTATTCTCGGATTTAAATGAGTAGCCATCTCGTATCAAACGAGATCCAGATACAATGTTCATGCTCAAACTTGGCACTAAATAACAATTATTGAGGTTTAAAACTAATCCCGTAGGTAAATGTAGAGGTAGCGTGCCGACGGCGATCACATCGACCTTGGAACCATTCCCGACGCGCATCGTCACCTCGTCCTTCACCAGTCTCCGCTTATTCCGCAGCTCCTGCTGTGAGTTACAAATATGAGTAACGGCACCGGTATCAAATACCCAGGAGTTACTACGAGTACTGGTAAGGTACACATCAATTACATGTATATCAAATATACCTTTAGTGTTGACGACCTTCTTGTCCGCTAAGTATTTGGGGCAGTTCCGCTTCCTGTGACCCTTCCCTTTGCAATAAAAGCACTCGGTCTCAGGCTTGGGTCCATTCTTTGACTTCTTCCCGGCAACTGGCTTACCGGGCGCGGCAACATCCTTGTCGTCCTTCTTGAAGTTCTTCTTGCCCTTGCCCTTCTTAAACTTGGTGGTTTTATTGACCATCAACACTTGATGTTCTTTCTTGATTTCTACCTCTGCTGACTTTAGCATTGAAAATACTTCAGGAATAGTTTTCACCATCCCCTGCATATTGTAGTTCAACACAAAGCTCTTGTAGCTTGGTGGGAGCGACTGAAGGATTCTGTCAATGACCGCCTCGTCCTGGAGGTTAATGTCCAGATGGGACAGGCGGTTGTGCAACACAGACATTTTGAGTATATGCTCACTGATAGAACTGTTTTCCTCCATCTTACAACTATATAACTTGTCGGAGACTTCATATCTCTCGACCCGGGCATGAGCTTGGAAAACCATTTTCAGCTCCTCGAACATCTCATATGCTCCGTGTTTCTCAAAATGCTTTTGGAGCCCCGGTTCTAAGCTGTAAAGCATGCCGCACTAAACGAGGGAGTAATCATCAGCACATGACTGCCAAGCGCTCATAACGTCTTGGTTCTCTAGGATGGGTGCTTCACCTAGCGGTTCTTCTAGGACATATGCTTTCTTGGCAGCTATGAGGATGATCCTCAGGTTCCGGACCCAGTCCGTATAGTTGCTGCCATCATCTTTCAGCTTGGTTTTCTCTAGGAACGCGTTGAAATTCATGTTGACATGAGCGTTGGCCATTTTATCTACAAGACATATTTGCAAAGGTTTTAGACTAAGTTCATGATAATTAAGTTCATCTAATCAAATCATTTAATGAACTCCCACTCAGATTAGACATCCCTCTAGTCATCTAAGTGTTACACGATCCGAGTCGACTAGGCCGTGTCCGATCATCACGTGAGACAGACTAGTCATCATCGGTGAATAGGGATGAACTAACGAGCAACTCGGCTCGTTAAGCTTGTACTCGTTAAGCTCGTGCTCGTTAAGGCTCGGCTCGTTAAGCTCGTTAAGATTAACGAGCAGAAAACCCTGCTCGGCTCGGCTCGTTTGAAGCTCGTTAAGCTTGTGAGCGCTCGCGAGCGCTCGTTAACAGATTATAATGCATTACAATATACATGATGAATGTGTAGGTATGGTTTTCAAGATAAAATATTATGAGTAAGAAAAGAAATGAAGTAGTATGTTGCCTCATATGTCGATTAGATTACAGAGATGGGCTGAGGTGCTACAAAAAGTTTGTCACATAATATGAAAACATATGTTGTGTTGTTACTAACGAGCTTAACGAGATACTCGTGAAACTCGTTAGCTCGCTCGTTAAGCTCGTTAAGCTTAACGAGCTAAAATCAATGATTGGCTCTGTTCATTAAGAAGCGAGCTACGAGCTTAAGGAGCCGAACTATCGAGCGTTCATTAAGCTCGCGAGCTACGAGCTTTTGGTCCATACGACTCATGTTCGACCTTTCGGTCTCTGTGTTCCGAGTCCATCTCTGTACATGCTAGGCTTGTCAAGTTAACCCTAAGTGTTTTTGCATGTGTAAAACTGTCTTACACCCGTTGTATGTGAACGTAAGAATCTATCACACCCGATCATCACGTGGTGCTTCGAAACGACGAACTTTAGCAATGGCGCACAGTTAGGGGGAACACTTTCTTGAAATTATTATAAGGGATCATCTTATTTACTACCGTCGTTCTAAGTAAACAAGATGCATAAACATAATAAACATCACATGCAATTATATAATAGTGACATGATATGGCCAATATCATATAGCTCATTTGATCTCCATCTTCGGGGCTCCATGATCATCTTCGTCACCGGCATGACACCATGATCTCCATCATCGTGTCTTCATGAAGTTGTCACGCCAACGACTACTTCTACTTCTATGGCTAACGCGTTTAGCAATAAAGTAAAGTAATTTACATGGCGTTCTTCAATGACACGCAGGTCATACAAAAAATAAAGACAACTCCTATGGCTCCTGCCGGTTGTCATACTCATCGACATGCAAGTCGTGATTCCTATTACAAGAACATGATCTCATACATCACAATATATCATTCATCATTCATCACAACTTTTGGCCATATCATATCACAAGACAATTGCTGCAAAAACAAGTTAGATGTCCTCTAATTGTTGTTGCATCTTTTACGTGGCTGCAATTGGGTTCTAGCAAGAACGTTTTCTTACCTACGAATAACCACAACGTGATTTTGTCAACTTCTATTTACCCTTCATAAGGACCCTTTTCATCGAATCCGCTCCAACTAAAGTGGGAGAGACAGACACCCGCTAGCCACCTTAAGCAACTAGTGCATGTCAGTCGGTGGAACCTGTCTCATGTAAGCGTATGTGTAAGGTCGGTCCGGGCTGCTTCATCCCACAATACCGCTGAAGCAAAATAAGACTAGTAGCGGCAAGCAAGTTGACAAGATCGACGCCCACAACAGATTTGTGTTGTACTCGTGCAATAGAGAACTACGCATAGACCTAGCTCATGATGCCACTGTTGGGGAACGTTGCAGAAAATAAAAAATTTCCTACGGTTTCACCAAGATCCATCTATGAGTTCATCTAAGAAACGAGTGATAGGAGTGCATCTACATACCTTTGTAGATCGTGCGCGGAAGCGTTCAAGAGAACGGGGATGATGGAGTCATACTCGCCGTGATCCAAATCACCGATGACCAAGTGCCGAACGGACAACACCTTCGCGTTCAACACACGTACGGAGCGGATGACGTCTCCTCCTTATTGATCCAGCAAGGGGGAAGGAGAGGTTGATGAAGATCCAGCAGCACGACGGCGTGGTGGTGGATGCAGCACGACTCCGGCAGGGCTTCGCCAAGCAACTGCGGGAGGAGGAAGAGGTGTAGCAGGGGGAGGGAGGCGCCAAGACTCAGGGTGCGGATGCCCTCCCTCCCCCCTCCTTTATATAGGCCCCCAGGGGGGCGCCGGCCCTGGAGATGGTAATC
>NC_041391.1:552671486-552704396 GCF_002162155.2 Triticum dicoccoides | reverse complement strand
CTAGGCGCAGAGGGGGCCCAAGGGGGGCGCACCAGCCCACTAGGGGCTGGTTCCCCTCCCACTTCAACCCACGGGGCCCTTCGGGATAGGTGGCCCCACCCGGTGGACCCCCGGGACCCTTCCGGTGGTCCCGGTACAATACCGATTAACCCCGAAACTTTCCCGATGGCCGAAACAGAACTTCCTATATATAATTCTTTACCTCCGGACCATTCCGGAACTCCTCGTGACGTCCGGGATCTCATCCAGGACTCCGAACAACTTTCGGTTTGCTGCATACTTATATTCATACAACCCTAGCGTCACCGAACCTTAAGTGTGTAGACCCTACGGGTTCGGGAGACACGCAGACATGACCGAGACGGCTCTCTGGTCAATAACCAACAGCGGGATCTGGATACCCATGTTGGCTCCCACATGCTCCTCGATGATCTCATCGGATGAACCACGATGTCAAGGATTCAATCAACCCCGTATACAATTCCCTTTGTCAAACAGTATGTTACTTGCCCGAGACTCGATCGTCGGTATCCCAATACCTCGTTCAGTCTTGTTACCGGCAAGTCACTTTACTCGTACCGTAATGCATGCTCACGTGACCAAACACTTGGTCACTTTGAGCTCATTATGATGATGCATTACCGAGTGGGCCCAGAGATACCTCTTCGTCATACGGAGTGACAAATCCCAGTATCGATCCGTGTCAACCCAATAGACACTTTCGGAGATATCTGTAGTGTACCTTTATAGTCACCCAGTTACGTTGCGACGTTTGATATACCCAAAGCACTCCTACGGTATTTGGGAGTTACACGATCTCATGGTCTAAGGAAAACATACTTGACATTGGAAAAGCTCTAGCAAAACGAACTACATGATCTTGTGCTATGCTTAGGATTGGGTCTTGTCCATCACATCATTCTCCTAATGATGTGATCCCGTTATCAACGACATCTAATGTCCATAGTCAGGAAACCATGACTATCTATTGATCAACGAGCTAGTCAACTAGAGGCTTACTAGGGACATATTATGGTCTATGTGTTCACACGTGTATTACAATTTGCGGATAATACAATTATAGCATGAATAAAGACAATTATCATGAACAAGGAAATATAATAATAATCCTTTTATTATTGCCTCTAGGGCATATTTCCAACAGGTACCTCATACCCCGGCTCCCAACCTTCTTTGCCACAAAGCCCAAAACCGTTTTGATAGCCTTGTCAAGTTAACTGACGCAGTGCATGTCCGTGTCCGACACAAACCCTTCAGTTCAAGGACACCCAGCAGCACCTCAATTTTATGAGCCCACTACCAGACGTACTTGACGTGCGAAGGTGCAACATCCGGGATGGCAATTTACTTAATATTCATGAGGGATCTTTCTACCATTCAAACATGCATAGAAAGTAAGAAGCATAACAATCACAAATAAACATATATTGCGAGATAGTATGGCTCCTTCATGGACGTTCTTCCAGGTCGGCTCCGACTCCGATGACCATCCATGAACTCCATCTTGTTTGTCACGCCGGGATGCCAAGCTACCAACCTGATCTCTGTTATCCAACTACTACAACTAGTAATGAATTTTACATAGAGTCACAAGTCGACACGCAGGTCGTTATACAATATAATGACAGCACTTTGGCCCCTGCCGGCTGACAAACATGACACGCAGGCCACGTATAAATTACACACATGCATCACATACACATGAGCCATACTATTCACATCAAACCTGCAGAACAAAGTTATGCATAGAATCGCATTCTACCGGTTTATGTGTCGGGTACGAAATACACGGCGCTACGCAGACGGCGGTCCCGATTGACAGAAAACATAGCCTCAACGATCCCCATGTGCAGTTGATCACATCAACCGTGCACATAGCCGATTTGATAAACGACATCAGATCTCATCTGCCGCCTCCACATATCTAATATGCATATGATCTGAATCCAAATCCTATAGCAGAGGCTCTAATACCACTGTTGGGATCTACGGTAGGGTGCGTCGACTGCAAATTAAAATTTTCCTACGTGCAGAACAACATGAGCATGCTACGGGAGATGGATGAAAGTTTGTTACCACTAGACGCGCAGTGTCGTGCAGCGGAAGAAGAGTTGGGGTAGCGCGTCCGCGTGGATCATCTCCTCCTCGTCCGATCTCCCTCGAACAGCCGGTCGTCCGATCCCATGTACAAGTTCACCGGAGCGGCGCAAGTGCACCGCCTCTAACGGTATCCGCACGTGCAGGAGGAATGTCGTGCGGCGGACTGCTAGGTCCGATCACACAATCGGTGGTGAGTGAAGGTGGCTATTCGCAACACATGCAAACCTTAGTCGTAGCGCCGAAGAGATCAACCGCATGAGTGTGACGCACCTCCACTTTATATAGGCGTTCGTCGCGGGCTCAACACTTGGGCCTCGCACGAACCCTAAAGCCCATAAGTCTACATGGCCACAATCCGAATACAGCTCGGATCACATCCGACCAGTGTCCTTGGATCCGACCTCGTAGGTTCCTTCCCTTAAGCGTGCGACCCCTTAGGTTCAAGTCGGCTTGGTCGCAGTTCGGATCACCTCTAAACTGCACGGTTGGTAGCGGCCTCTAGCAAGGCATGCCGAACATGAAGCAGACTATGAAGCTGGTTAGACGAACATGTACAACATGTCACACTTCTGTTCCCTTTGCCACATGATATATGTTGTCGGGCTCAAGGCGATACTATCATCCTTGTGCTAGCCTGACCTCTTTCTCGTTCCAGTGATGCTGACCACTATCCGAATTATCTCATAATCCTTGCCGCATGACCATGCTTATCCTGGTCGGATCACACGAGGGGCCTAGAGTATATCTCTCCTGATCGGAGGGGCAAATCCCATCTTGCTCGCAGGGCCGGTTTTGAGATTTTGGGGGCCCGGGGCGAAACTAGAACTCGGGGCCCCTTATATTATATGAGAATTATAATAATAGCAATGGATTCGAGATTTATATAACAACCTTGCCTTCACTCCTATAGTTATTGCAATAACTGCATCTACGACATTGCGTTTGGATGATTCTTTTTGTGAGATCCACCCCATGACTGGTTGTGTTATTTCGGTATTGTGTGCTCGGTACGGTACTTTTTCTGTTCGGATTTATTAGTCCTCATTTGGTTTTAAGCCTACTTTGATCTAACATTTGACTAATAAACTACTCCCTCCGTCCCATAATATAAGAACGTTTTTGACACTAGTGTAGTGTGAAAAATGTTCTTATATTATGGGGGCAGAGGGAGTATGTGTTATATATCACAAAATATAGATCATTCAAAACATCCTTCGAATACTAACCCAATGATAGTTTTTTGGCATATAAATCATAACTTTTTATAAGTTAAATTCTAAGCAACTTTAGGCTCAACATTCGAGGGGGCATAATGAATTCCAATGGAGGAATTTTGCAGTACATGTAGCACAACCCTCGCGCTTGCATTGTATTTGGATTCTAATTAATATACACAAATACAAAATGATACGGAAGACACTTAGATAAAAGCAGAAATATATTTTATAGGTTGAATGACACAAGATATGCATTGTGTATGCGAAAGTAAATATAATTGAGATTGTGAGAACCGGCAATATGATATACCTGAGATCGATTGGATCAGCCATCAGCGTCGGTGATCGGACGACAGTGCTCGACGATGATGCAAAGTAGACTAGTGCATGGCCCTGGCAGGAGGGGGGAGGCGATCGGCCATGTGCAATGGCGTCCAGTGATTGGGGCATCGCATCAACCTTGAGTAATATGGAATAAGGATCTCAATTTTGAAGGAAGAGATGGACTAGAGTACATCTGTACATATGACATACACCTGCAAATCCACTAGTTGAGATATGGAATAGCCACGATAGAAGAAGGGAAGCTGCGTCCGTGTGCTTGACTTGCGTCTGCGAGATTAAAAAAAGCTTCGTATACGTGTGTGACTTGCATCTGCGAGATTAAAGGAAAGCTTTCGTCTGTGGGCTGTGCGATCCCTGCCTCGCTGGGCCGGCTACATGCATTCCTTGGGGAGGGGGCCCCTTGACCGTGGGGGCCCGGGGCGGTCGCCCCCTGCCTCCCTTAGGGTCGGCCCTGCTTGCTCGACCATGTCTCACAGCATGGGACTGGACAAACCTGAAACCTACCTTTGTAACTACCCAGTCACGGAGTAGCATTTGGTCAGCCCAAAGCAAGTCTGTCACTAGCCCGAGTACATGCGTCAGCTCAGGTCTTAGGACATAGAACGTATGTTGTACTAGAGACTCACAAATGACATATCGTTGCGTCTCATAGTTGGGTCTGTCCGACTCGGACCTTATCTCGACTCGGATCCAATTACGTCGAATCCGACCAGACCTTTCCAAGTCCATATTATCCGGTTAGCATCCAATGCTCCATGGATAGTGAGACCGAGCCATTGACCGTGTCATATGCTAGTCTAGTCGGTTGCGCGTCCACATTGCCCTTTCGATTAGGGACCTTTTAGGACAGTCATCATACAATGCATAGTCCCACAAACAAGTCACGTACTTGCTGATACACATCATTGATAATGTCCAAGGACTATATTTATTCATAAACACATAGGAAATATCATCATACATGATTGCCTCTAGGGCATATCTCCAACAGGATTCGCGAAGCCCTTACCCTTTGTGGGTTGAAGTCTCCATCAACGTGGATGTACGATAGCACCACTTATTGGAACCACACCAAAAATCTTTGTGTCCCCATTGTGTTTGCCTTCTCCAAACCCTTCCTTTACTTACATGTGCAATTATTTACTTTCCGCTGCTATACTCTTAGAATTGCATGTGTAGGGTGTTGCTTGACTTGTCATAATTGCTAAAATCTACCTATAATTAAAATTGGGAAAAGGTTAAGTTTTACTTGGTCAAGTAGTGTAATCACCCCCCCCCCCCTCTAGACATACTTTCGATCCTACACCATACGACTCTTGTTCATCTTTTGATGCTTCATGCTCTGAGCTCAGAACGATTCTGTCAGAACTTCAAGACAACCGAGTGTTATCTGCTTGCTCGGTCTGACCTTGTTCGTCTTACACCTCACATCCCGTCTGTACTCATGTGGACATGACGCGCTCCGGAATGCTATGTGTTATAGATGGTTGCAACACTAGGAAGAGCACCTTTTAACTTGATATTTACTGTGAGAGATCACCCTAATAATTGACTACTCTCCAATCAAAGGGTCCAAACAACAAAGGGATAAACATGTCAGGAAGTTCATAAAATCATGATATGGTATAACCCTGGGCACTAGGAATCTCCATGACCATCTTCAATCTCCAATTGAAGCATCGTGACGACCAATATTTTGTTGTCATGGAAACCGTTTCAATAATGATGTCGTGGCGGCAACTTCAGAAAACATTATCGTGGCATCCATTTAAGAAAACATTGTTGTGGCACCAAATTAAGAAATTGTGCCATGGCACAAAACTATAGCTCCTTGTCCCATGCCTAGTACACCTTCTCATCGTCGGGGTCCTCCGTGTACTGTTGCCTGATGTCTACTACACAACTTGTTCTTGTAGAATCGTGTTGGGCCTCGAAGCGTAGAGTTTTGTAGGACAGTAGCAAATTTCCCTCAAGTGGATGACCTAAGGTTTATCAATCCATGAGAGGCGTAGGATGAAGATGGTCTCTCTCAAACAACCCTGCAACCAAATAGTAAAAAGTCTCTTGTGTCCCCAACACACCAAATACAATGGTAATTTGTATAGGTGCACTAGTTTGGCAAATAGATGGTGATACAAGCATAGTAATGATAGTAGATATTGGTTTTTGTAATAAGAACAATAAAAAACAGCAAGGTAGTAAAAACAGAGCACAAACGGTATTGCAATGCTCGAAGATGAGGCATAGGGTCCGTACTTTCGCTAGTGCAATCTCTCAATAATGCTAATCTAATTGGATCATATAACCATCCCTCAAAGTGCGATGAAGAATCACTTCAAAGTTCCTATCTAGCGGAGAACATAAGAAGAAATTGCTTGTAGCTATTCTTTCCGATCGATCTATCCAAGAGTTCGTACTAAAATAACAACAAGTTATTCTTTCCGATCGATCTATCAAGAGTTTGTACTAAAATAACACCAAAGCAAATTCAGATTCATAATACTCAATCCAACACAAATAACCTCAAAGAATGCCCCAAGATTTCTATCGGAGAAACAAAAGATGAGAACGTGCATCAACCCCTGTGCATAAATTACCTCAATGTCACCTCGGGAATCCGCGAGTTGAGTGCCAAAACATATCTCAAGTGAATCAATATAATATCCCATTGTCACCACGGGTATTCATATGCAAGACATATATAAAGTGCTCTCAAATCCATAAAAGTATTCAATCTGATAAAACAAAATCACACAGGGAAAACTCAAATTCATCACAACAAGATATAGAGGGAGAAACACCATATGATCTGACCATATTAACAAAGTCCATGATACATCAAGGTCGTGACATCTCAAGAACACGAGAGAGAGAGAGAGAGAGAGTAAACACATTGCTACTGGTACAAACCCTCAGGCCCGAGGGTAGACTACTCCCTCCTCATCATGGTGGCCACCAAGATGATGAAGATGGCCACCGGTGATGATTTCCCCCTCTGGTGGAGTGCCGGAATGGGGTCTAGATTGGTTTTTCATGGCTACAGAGGCTTGCGATGGCGGAACTTCTGATCTAGGGTTATTTCTGATGGTTTCTCTATTTATAGGATTTTTTGGAGTTGGTTTCATGCTAAGATGGGCCTCGAGGTGAGCACAACCCACTGGGGCAAGCTCGACCCCTTGGGCGTGCCCCGCTGTCTTGTGCCCTACTCCTTCACCTTCTGGTCCTTCCACGAAGCTTCGGGGGTCTCTTTTGTTCCAAAACAATCATCAAAAAGTTTCAGCTCATTTGGAGAACTTTCATTTCTCCACAAAAAACAACACCACGGTAATTCTGCTGAAAACATCATCAGTCCGGGTTAGTCCCATGCAAATCATACCAAAACCATATAAAATTGTTGTAAACATGGCATGAATACTTCATAAACTATTGATACATTGGAGACGTATCAGCATCCCCAAGCTTAATTCCTACTCGTCCTCGAGTAGGTAAATGATAAAAGAAATAATTTATGAAGTGTGAATGCTAGCAAAGTGCACAAGTTTGATCAATGATAATTTCGATCACTTCTCCTAGCATCATAACAGTAACTCTTTCTCATAAACTCATCATGATAAAGTAGCAATTGAAAACATATTCTTTTTTATGTGGAATGCTACCCATCATATTTATCATATAATCTTTTCTTTTCTAGCATGGACATTTGGAATTGAATGATTCAAAGCAATAGTCTATAATTTGACATGAGGACATCAATACTCAAGCATATCAACAAGCAACCATGTCTTTCAAAATATCAACACTAAAGAAAGCTATCCCTAGCCCATCATGCTCAATCATTGATCCATTCATGAAACGCACTCGCATATTAGCTACATCCAATGCTCGAGTACGATCATAGTGCCCCTTAGTTGGTGCTTTATAAGAGAAGATGGAGACTCGAATAAAAAAATTACATAAAGTAAATAGATAGGCCCTTCGCAGAGGGAAGTAGGGATTTGTAGAGGTGCCATCGCTCAAAGCTTAAATTGAGTTTTTTTGGGAGGCATACTTTTCCCGTCAACGAAAATGACCGAGTAATTCTAAACACTTTCCATGCTAGATATATCATAGGCGGTTCCCAGATAGAAAATAAAGTTTATTCCTTTTTCTGCCATACTTTCACACTCCACGGCTAGCTGTATCCACGGGTACTGTCCATACCAACACTTTCCAAGAAATTTATTATTTGACAACATAAAGTAATTTTTTTCATTTCGGGACTGGGCATCCCTATTACCTTTGTCGTACTCTCGTGCAATGACAAGTGAATAATAACTCACCTTGAGAATAACACATCTAGCATGGAAAATATTGGCCACCCCATGTCGCTTCATGAGCGGTACGAGCACACAAAAAGGAAATTGTTTTGAAATTTAGAGATGGCACATACAAATTTGCTTAAAACGGCACGAAAATACCGCATATAGATAGGTATGGTGGACTCATTTGAAAAAACTAGGTTTAAGGATTTTGGATGCACAAGTAGTATTTCTACTTAGTACAAGTGGAGGCTAGCAAAAACATTGAGAAGCAACCAACCAAGAAATGAAAAATCACATAAGCGAGCATTAAGCATAACTAACACCGAATAATGCACCACAAGTAGGATGTAATTTCATTGCATAACTATTGACTTTCGTGCTTGCATAGGGAATCACAAACCTTAACACCAATATTCTTACTAAAGCATAATTACTCACCAACATGACTCGCATTTTATTATCTGCATATCACAAGACTATTACAAGGAATCAAACTATCATCCACCTCCATAAACCCCAAAGTGGTTCCATATGAGTCCACCATACCTTCCTATATGCGGTATTTACCTGCCGTTCCAAGTAAATTTGTATGTGCCAAACTCTAAATCTTCAAATGAAATTCTATTATGTATGCTCGAATAGCTCATGTATCAACTAAGGTTGTCTATATCTTCCATGTTAGGTGGGTTATTCTCATGATGAGTGGACTCCTCTCATCATTCACGAGAGAATGACCGGTAACCGAGATGCCCAGTCCCATGCTCAAATCAAATCAAAATAATTCAAACAAAACTCCCCCAGGATTGTTGTTAGTTGGACGGTACCCGTTGTTCCGGGTCAGCCATGGATTGGTGCTCGTTGGTGGTGGGGGAGTATAAACTTTACCATTCTATTTGGGAACCGCCTATAATGTATGTAGCATGGAAGATATCGAGATCTCTTGGTTGTTATGTTGACAATGAAAGTATGCCACTCAAAATATTATTTATCTTTGTTTCAAAACTCGAGCTCTGGCACCTCTGCAAATCCCTGCTTCCCTCTGCGAAGGGCCTATCTATTTACTTTTATGTTGAGTCATCATCCTCTTATTAAAAAGCACCAGTTGGAGAGCACCGCTGCCATTTGCATGCATTGTTATTAATTTCAATTGAGAATGACTGTGACTGGATCTCTTTTGCCATGAATTACAATGTTTAGTCAGTCCTTGATCTTCAGGGGTGCTCTGCATTTATGTTTTGCGGTCTCAGAAAGGGCTAGCGAGATACCATCTTGTTATATCATACTATGATTGTTTTGAGAAAGTGTTGTCATCCGAGATTTATTATTATTGCTTGCTAGTTGATTATACCATTGATATGAGTAAATGTGAGACCTAAATGCTATTGTGAATATGGTTAGTTCATAATCTTTGCTGAAATCTGGAATGCTGGCTTTACATATTTGCAACAACAAGATCAAACAGAGTTTGTAAATGTTTTTCTGTATCACTTTCAGTTTGTCAACTGAATTGCTTGAGGACAAGCAAAGGTTTAAGCTTGGAGGAGTTGATACGTCTCCAACGTATCTACTTTTCCAAACACTTTTGCCCTTGTTTTGGACTCTAACTTGCATGATTTGAATGGAACTAACCCAGACTGACGCTATTTTCAGCAGAATTGTCATGTTGTTATTTTTATGCAGAAATAGAAGTTCTCGTAATGACCTGAAAATCCACAGACACATTTCAGAATTAATGAAAAATATTGGCGAAAGAATCAATGTAAGGGGGCCCACACCTTGGCCACGAGGGTGCATGGCGCGCCCCCTGCCTCGTGGGCCCCCTGGACCTCCACCGACCTCAACTCTAACTCCATATATTCATGTTCGGAGAGAAAAAAATTAGAGAGAAGTATTCATCACGTTTTACGATACAGAGCCGCCGCCAAGCCCTAATCTTCGTCGGGAGGGCTGATCTGGAGTCTGTTCGGGGCTCCGAAGAGGGGAATCTGTCGCCATCGTCATCATCAACCATCCTCCATCACCAATTTCATGATGCTCACCGTCGTGCGTGAGTAATCGCATTGTAGGCTTGCTGGACGGTGATGGGTTGGATGAGATTTACCATGTAATCAAGTTAGTTTTGTTAGGGTTTGATCCCTAGTATCCATTATGTTCTAAGATTGATGTTGCTATGACTTTGCCATGCTTAATGCTTGTCACTAGGGCCCGAGTGTCATGATTTCAGATCTGAACCTATTATGTTTTCATGAATATATGTGAGTTCTTGATCCCATCTTGCAACTCAATAGTCACCTACTATGTGTTATGATCCGGCAACCCCAAAGTGACAATAATCGGGACCACTCCCAGTGATGATCGTAGTTTGAGGAGTTCATGTATTCACTAAGTGCTAATGCTTTGGTCCGGTACTCTATTAAAAGGAGGCCTTAATATCCCTTAGTTTCCAATAGGACCCCGCTGCCATGGGAGGGTAGGACAAAAGATGTCATGCAAGTTCTTTTCCATAAGCACGTATGACTATATTCGGAATACATGCCTACATTGCATTGATGAACTGGAGCTAGTTCTGTGTCACCCTATGTTATAACTGTTGCATGAGGAATTACATCCGACATAATTATCCATCATTGATCCGTTGCCTATGAGCTTTTCACATATTGATCTTTATTAAGTTACTTCTCTGTTGCCACTGTTACAATTGCTACAAAATCGCTACTCTTACTTTTTCCACCATTACCGTTACTTCCATACTACTTTGCTACTAAATACTTGCTGTTGATATTAAGTCTTTCAGGTATAGTTGAATTGACAACTCAGCTGCTAATACTTGAGAATATTCTTTGGCCCCTTGTGTTGAATCAATAAATTTGGGTTCAATACTCTACCCTCGAAAACTGTTGCGATCCCCTATACTTGTGGGTTATCACCACACTATAGAAATTTTATCATCGCTTATTATGCTACAAGTTTCAACATTTTATCACATTCTAACTTTTCTAGAGAATTTCTGCAACAGTGATAAACTTTCTGTTTTGAAACATCAACTCATATACTTGCAAAATAAGCATGGCAAAGGATATACTTGACATTTTTATTGAAAGAAAATATGAAAAAAATTATTCTAAATAACAGAAAGCAAATCCTAACAAAATAAAACGAGCCTCCAAGCAAAACACATATCATGTGACGAATGAAAATATGGCTCCAAGTGAGGTTATCGATAATGTTGGAGACAAAAGAGGGGATGCCTTCCGGGGAATCCCCATGCTTAGTTGCTTGGATCTTCCTTGAATATTGCCTTGGCATGCCTTGGGCATCCCCAAGCTTAGGGTCTTACCACTCCTTTTCTCCTCATATCGATATCTCACCCAAAACTTGAAAACTTCAATCACACAAAACTTAACGGAACTTTGTGAGATAGGTTTGTATGATAAAGGGCAAACCATTCACTCTGGTACTGTCAAAGACAAGCTTCATAATTGTTTCCACACAATTCCTATTGTAGCATATCATTTACACAATTTATATTGATCAATATAAGCCATAGAAACTACGAAACAAGCAAAATATGCATTGAAAACATAATCTGTCAGAAACAGAATAATCTGTAATGATTTGGAGAACAACCATACTTATGCTACTACAAAAATTCTAAAAAATTAGGACAACATAGGGGATTTGTATCTCTATCACTCATAAAAAAATTCAGATTAAAATCATGTTCCAGTGAATTTTTTAAATTCCTGGACTGAGTGCAAAAGATTCTGTTTTTGCACAGATTCAAGTCAACTATCATCCACACTATCCCAAAGGCTTTACTTGGCACTTTATTGAAACAAAAGCAATAAACATGATTACTATAGTATCATAACAATTTGAACACACAAAAACATTAGGTAAAAGTGTTGGGTTCTCTCCCATCAAGCACTTTTCTTTAATGCCTTTTAGCTAGGCATGATGAGTTCAATGATGCTCGCATAAAAGATAAGAACTGAAACATGAAGAGAGCATCATGAAGCATATTACTAGTACATTTAAGCCTAACCCACTTCCTATGCACATGTATTTTGTGAGAAAATAATTTATGGGAGCAAGAATCAACTAGCATAGGAAGGCAAAACAAGCACAACTTCAAAACTTTCAACATAAAGAGAGGAAACTTGATATTATTGCAATTCCTACAAGCATATGTTCCTCCCTCGTAATAATTTTCAGTAGAATCGTGAATGAATTCAACAATATAACTATCACATAAAGCATTCTTTTCATGATCCACAAGCATAGAAATTTATTACTCTCCACATAAGCAAATTTATTCTCATGAATAGTAGTGGGAGCAAACTCAACAAAATAACTATCATGGGATTGAAAATTAAAATCATGATGACAAGTTTCATGGTTATCATTATTCTTTATAGCATACATGTCGTCACCATAATCATCATAGATAGGAGGCATGCTTTCATCATAATAAATTTTCCCATCAAAACTTGGGGGACTAAAAATATCATCTTCATCAAATATAGCATCCCCAAGCTTATGGCTTTGCATATCATTAGCATCATGGATATTCCAAGAATTCACACTAACGATATTGCAATCATGCTCATCATTTGTGCCAAACATTCTATTGAATTCTTCTTCTATCAATTGAGCAGAAGTTTCCTTTCCATCATTTCCAAGAAAGACATTATAAAGATGAACAATATGAGACCACCTCAATTCCATTTTTTGTAGTTTTATTTTATAAACCAAACTAGTGATAAAACAAGAAAATAAAAAGATTCAATTGCAAGATTTAAATATATACCTTTATGCACTCACCTCCCCGGCAATGGTGCCAGAAAAGAGCTTCGTTGACGGGGTGTGAGTGTCGCTTACCTAACCTTCCTGGCAACAGCGCCAGAAAAGAGCTCGATGTCTACTACACAACTTGTTCTTGTAGACTCGTGCTGGGCCTCGAAGCATAGAGTTTTGTAGGACAATAGCAAATTTCCCTCAAGTGGACGACCTAAGTTTTATCAATCCGTGAGAAGCGTAGGATGAAGATGGTCTCTCTCAAAAAACCCGGCAACCAAATAGTAAAAAGTCTCTTGTGTCCCCAACACACCAAATACAATGGTAATTTGTGTAGGTGCACTAGTTTAGCAAAGAGATGGTGATACAAGCATAGTAATGATAGTAGATATTGGTTTTTGTAATAAGAACAATAAAAAACAGCAAGGTAGTAAAAAACAGAGCACAAACGGTATTGCAATGCTCGAAGATGAGGCCTAGGGTCCGTACTTTCGCTAGTGCAATCTCTCAACAATGCTAATCTTATTGGATCATATAACCACCCCTCAAAGTGCGATGAAGAATCACTCCAAAGTTCCTATCTAGCGGAGAACATAAGAAGAAATTGCTTGTAGCTATTCTTTCCAATCGATCTATCCAAGAGTTCGTACTAAAATAACACCAAGTTATTCTTTCTGATCAATCTATCAAGAGTTTGTACTAAAATAACACCGAGTTATTCTTTCCGATTGATCTATCAAGAGTTCGTACTAAAATAACACCAAAGCAAATTCAGATTCATAATACTCAATCCAACACAAAGAACCTCAAAGAGTGCCCCAAGATTTCTACCAGAGAAACAAAAGATGAGAACGTGCATCAACCCCTGTGCATAGATTACCTCAATGTCACCTTGGGAATCTGCGAGTTGAGTGCCAAAACATATCTCAAGTGAATCAATATAATACTCCATTGTCACCACGGGTATTCATATGCAAGACATATATGAAGTGCTCTCAAATCCATAAAAGTATTCAATCCGATAAAATGAAATCTCAAAGGGAAAACTCAATTCATCACAACAAGATATAGAGGGAGAAACACCATATGATCCGACTATATTAACAAAGCTCGCGATACATCAAGATCGTGACATCTCAAGAACACGAGAGAGAGAGAGAGAGAGAGAGAGAGAGATATTAAACACATAGCTACTGGTACAAACCCTCAGCACCGAGGGTGGACTACTCCCTCCTCATCATGGTAGCCGCCGGGATGATGAAGATGGCCATCAGTGATGATTTCCCCCTCCGGCGGAGTGCTGGAATGGGGTCTAGATTGGTTTTTTGTGGCTACAAAGGCTTGTGGCGGCGAAACTTCTGATCTAGGGTTATTTCTGATGGTTTCTCTATTTATAGGAGTTTTTGGCGTTGGTTTCACGCTAAGATGGGCCTCGAGGTGAGCACAACCCACTAGGGCAAGCCCGACCCCTCATGCGCGCCCCGGTGTCTTGTGCCCTACTCCTTCACCTTCTGGTCCTTCCATGAAGCTTCGGGGGTCTTTTTGTTCCAAAAAAAATCGTCAAAAAGTTTCAGCTCATTTGGATAACTTTTAATTCTGCACAAAAAACAACACCACGGTAGTTCTGCTAAAAACATCGCCAGTCCGGGTTAGTTCCATGCAAATAATACCAAAACCATATAAAATTATTGTAAACATGGCATGAATACTTCGTAAATTATTGATACGTTGGAGACGTATCATTGCCATCGTCACCTGTAACCTGTAGGCTATCTCTATGATATTTTACATTAACGTGGCAATCTCGTGGCTCTAGTCATCATGCTGTGACACGCATGCCACTTAACATTACAACATATAACCATCTCATACATAAACTCATTAATTATCATGACGAAGGATATACCACATCATATGCATACCCTGCAAAACCAAGTTAGACGTCCTCTATTCAGATTTAGCAAAATTTTAGTTATGCAGTTAACCAGTTTTAGCAAGTAATACTAGCTACCTACTTCCACAACATAGGCAATATTTCTTGATGCTAGATTGAGTTTCAGGATGTGTGAAACAAGAGACTTAATTAAAAATCCCTAGCTATGCGTGACCCCCCCTAGAAGATCTTCCATCTTATGCACCCTCTTGCGTACGCGACGGTTTATTTTTCTCAACTATGGTGAAGCCCAAGGAACTGTTAGTAGATCGTCGACACCCAGAGCAGATCGATTGTCAGAACCTTGTGAAAAGCTACACCATGCTATCGATGAATTGAACTGAAGCAACACTCAAGGGAATCATAGCATGAACATCAACCCTCACAATCACATGTGATCTAGATCACAACCTGCACCTACTCATAATCCTGCTCATGATGCCACTGTAGGGAAACATAGTAGAAAACAAAAAAAAATTGCACCTACGACCACGCAAGATCATATGAAGATGCATAACGGGTTGGGATCACGACCGTTACCGTCACTGAGTTGCAACAGAAGAAGAATGTATCTGTGTAGATCATACTTGGAGTCCCTCGAACTATCGATGAACGATCCCTCATACAACCCACGAATAGTCCCTCGAACCAAAGACCAAAAGCACGACCTCTCTACTTGGTTGCAAGCGTGTAGCCTCAATGATCCGGCAGCGGTTCGCCATCCAGAGCTAATTGTCACCGGAGAATTAGAGGGAGGAGATTAGAACCACACTGGGCTTCTAATTATGAGGACAAGAGGATTGTCCAAGCTCTAATTAGTCAACTAGGACCAACTAGAACATGAACTAGAGGAGGCTCCAAAAACTGTGTGTCTGGTAGAGCAAAAAAACCATAGTATATAAAGGTTGAAGGAGTAGGAGAGGGCAGCCACCAAGGGGGGAAAAGACCCCCTTGGGGCAATGGCCATAGGGAGGGAGTCCATCCAATTCGCCCCCTCCCATAAGGAAAGGGGCGCCTTCCTTACTTGGGCCCTTGTGGCCCAAGTTGCCTTCCACCTCTTGGCCTTTTAAGCCCAATGATATTTAAATTAAATATAAAATGTTTTAAATACCTCTAGAACATTATATATATACATGTCCGAAAACATCTTCCACCTATATATAATTTATCGGTAATACCCGGTATTACCCGATACTCTCCGAAACCCTTCCGGTGACCCCAAAACGCTTTTGGATCCTCTCGGAACCATTCTGAATATTCATGAAACAATTCCACAAATATATTCTCATTACTCCTATCCTACTAACACTCAACAGATCGTGATTGCCTTAAGTCGGTGACCTCATAGGTTTGGTAACCCATAAACATGAACGAAACCGTTCGTTCGATCAATGACCGGCAACGGGACCATGGACGTCCATAACAGTCCCTATGAGCACACAAATGATATTCGAGTGAACCTTTGGTTATCACGTGATGTTCCCTTTGCTTTACGACACTTCACAAAACATGGGATGCATCGGTATCCTCCCGAGTCATTACTATGCTCGTTATACCGAAACCCTAGTTACCGATTTTGTTCTTCTTTTCGTTATTGTGTTCTGGCATCACCATGACGAAGTCACATGTGTCTGGCTAGACGATGATTGATGCCGTCACACTAAGAGGGCCCTAAGAATATCTCTCCATCACCAGAGGAGCAAATCCTACTCTCAAGCTATCTAGCCACTTGAGAAACTTTCCGATGAACCTGTAAGTTGTCTTTATGATCACCATGTTACAGGTGACGTCTGAGCAACCCCAAAGCCCACCGTACGATAAGAAGTGACCATGATACTCTCATGGTCTAAGGAGAAATATCACATGTTAACACTCCGTGTTATTACAATTTAATACAAACGATATTAACTCAATCCATAACAAACAAGATTGGGTCGATTCAATATGATCGTTCTTCCAACGTCATAATCTCAACATTGTTTTAGGATCGTTGTTACCCTTAACGATATCCTAAGATCCGGAAAACGTGATCACCAACAACAGTTGAGCTAGTCTTAGAGGCGAGACTAAGAACCTTTTATTTTACTATTTGTCATTCCACACGTGCATATGAGTTTTCCATTGAATCACATATACCAAGATCATAGCAGTTATAACATAGAATATAAACTCTTTAATTATGAATATGGAAATATAATAATACAAATATTATTGCCTCTAGGGCATATTTCCAACATCGTGCACCACCCTCAGGGAATCCGTCGACCACCATCGGGGGTGCTTGATGGTGGAGAAGGGCCGAACCAATGTTCACCTCCTACAATCACCCATGACAAGACATACTATGTGAGGAGCACGAACGTCGGCTTCAACACCACAAGGGTAGACACTACCGGACCGCTTCAATGTCGTCATGCGATGCAGCTTCTGGAGCATGTCGTGGCAAATTGTCAAGTCAGTGGTGGCTGCCTATGGCCGGAAGGCCAGGAGGTTTGAGGGGCCACCTTGGTGTACCACGCCACTACTAGCGCTACCGACGTAGGGCATTCACATCAACATGGAGCCGTGCTCCCCGTCGAGAGGTGGTGTCCGCCTCCCCAAGCCTAAGCCACAAATGGGACTCCGCCTATGCTCCACCGGAGTGGGGTGATGCTTTTGTCAAGCTTGAGCCACAAGATAATGTGATGACGTACTAATGCATCGAGCGAGAGCCCTATGACCCAGGGGACATGTCGGTCTACGTTCGCGCAATCTATGATTCGACGTTGACTCGATCTTCATACACGCACCACCCTGACAATCGGGAGGACCTGCCGGAACCAAGTTGTCCCGCGCATTTTGGTGGCCGAGGTCCGACATCATCATCATGCCCTCCTCCTCATCCGACTAAGATTAGTTTAGGTTTAAGTTTAAATTTTGGTTAAATCCCTATAAATTTCATAATATTTGAATGAAATCCAAGTAGTTTGAATGCACTATGCTTCAATTTATGAGCGCAAAACATTCAAGTAATTTCGATCATTTTTACAATGGTTTGAATATGAACTAAAATGGCCACCTAGTGATCAACGGTGGTCTACTACTAGTGGTGAACGCACCAAAATTTGGCTCGCACTGCATGCCCACATGATCCCATGTTAGAGCATCTACACTCGGGTGCCCCATACCACCATTATGCCCAGGCGGCCCGATCATTGATCGGTCAAAAGAACTGACCCAAACCGACACCTCATACCGGCCTCAAACGTCCGTGCTGACCGTCACCCCTCACATGTAGCCCAAATCTGGAGTGGGTATGCGGAGGCCTAGGCCCATCTTCCATGTCATACCACACTGGTCGGACCCACCGTAAATTGCACTGAAAGGACCTAGTCCACCAAACCCACCGTCCTCCTCTTGCGTCCGTCCACTATTTCCCACATTTGAGTCGTCGTCATCCCTTCTCCCCCATTCGCATCGCCAGCCACCATCCGTCGGCCTAGATGTCGTCCACATCGTCCCCAACCGCCACCTTAGATGTTGCCTTGGCCTCATCCGTGGGTCTCCCGTCCTTGGCTCCGGCCTGTAAGCCGGAGAATGTCGACCGGACGGACCTACGAAGGAGACAGTACAAGAGGGAAGCAACATCACAGGGAATTCCTTTTGTGGACCTCGAGGATGATGTGTCCCCTCTTCCCCCCTCCCCCCCTCCCGAACCCCAGACGTCCGAAGGTGACTCACAAGGTATGCGTAAAGTTCAATATTGGCACACATTAAGTTGAGGTGATTTGTGATGTTGTGCCAATGGATGTGTGTCGGTTGCTATTGGGCCGTCTGTGGCAATACGATCGCAATGCTATACATGAGGGGAGGTCCAAAACTTATGTGTTCTGAGATGTTGGCATCAAAAGCATGCTGCAACCATGGATAACAATGCTTTTAAGATTGATCATGTGTTTGTACACAAGGACATTTCAAAGAGTGCCTCGAAACCGAGGATGGTTTTGCTTGAAGGGGGGGAGAGGATGATACAGTCACCCCAGGAACTCTTGTTGTCCCACCATTACAACCAAATAAATTTCTTCCAAGCGAAAGACTGGCTTTGGAAGCAAGATGCAAAAGTATATGGTTCCCTCTCTACGTCATAAGAAGACAATGTGTGCTATAGAACATAGAGGAATCTTACGTGTGATGCTTGTTCCATATGCTACTAAAGGGAGATGGTCAACTGCATCATATGCTCTACAGAACTTTGTTCAATTGCTCCTCAAATCGTGCCTCAATATGAGAATGGAAGTTTGAAGGCCCATCTTTATTGCACCATCAAGTTAATTTTCAATATGAGATTGTGCCCAAATTGGGACCAACTGATCAGACTTGAGGGCCCACTTGTCGCTCCACAATTTGCCGAGAAAGTAATTTGTAACAAAGCTGTTTGATCTAGATTCAGATAGGTCATATATACAATCTATAGATGTAACGAACCATACGGACCAGGCCCCATCTTTATATAATTAAAGAAAAATTTCAATTTAATCTATATCAAGTATGTTGGTCACATTGGCAAGATTACGAAAGAATGAACTCTATGTGTTACATTGTGTGAGTACCGTCCATCTTGGTTGCCCATGAGTTCAGCAGTCCAGACAGGAGGTCAAGCCTCTTTCTAGCCGCCGCCTCCTCCTCCAAGAAAAGCTAGGGTTCGTGCCTCTCGCCGGCTCCGCCGCAGGTCCGCCTCGTCTCCGGTGGCCCTAGGGCCATGGGGGCGTGGTGGATCCTGGCAAAGGCCGGCGGGAGGGCTCCGTTGTTAGTCGTTCCTTCAAAATTTGTTAGGGTTTGTGTCCTACTCAGGAAGACGAGACGGTGGCGGCTCCCTGAAGATGGAATAAAGGTCTCCCCGCCTAGTCCCCGTTCCGGTGGTGCGTCTAGCATCGTTGGTGGGCGTGTGGAGGTGTGTCTCCCGCGGATCTATCCTCGGTGGATTTGCTCGGATCTGGTTGTGGTTCGTCTATGTTCGTGTGTCTTCAGGTTGGATCCTTTCGATCTACGTTATTCTTCATCAGCGGCGGTTGCTGTTCTGGTGCGCTGGTCCTACGGGGCCTTAGCACGACGACTTCCCGACTGTCTACTACAACAAGTTGTGCCCGACTCCGGCGAGGAAGGGGTGATGACGGCGGCGCGCCTTCGGCTCGTTTCAGTGATTGTAGTCGTCGCTAGGTGGTCTACGGATCTGGATGTAATTTTTATTATTTCTAGTGTTCGTTGTACTGCTGTGATAGAAGATGAATAGATTGAAAGTTTTCTCGAAAAAAAAACAGCCCAGACAGGAGGCATTTCTCGAGATAGTCTCCGTACTTAGTTTAAATTCGAATTTTGGAACCGGAGATTAATTAATTTTTATCCAAGCAGGGATTTGGAAGCCCATGAGAGGTGTGGTGAAATGGTGGGCCTAGCGACCGGGCCCAAACCCTGACGCGAACGGCGCGGTCGAGCGAGCATCGCCGATCCGAGGCGGCCACTGCGCCCGTCTCACTCTCTCTCACCCGCACTCCCACCGTCCCACGACGCGATCCCCTCTCCCGTTTCCACCCCCCAACTCCTCCTCCCCTCCGCCCGAGAAATCCCAACCATTTCTCCTCCTCCGCCTCGGCACGCGGCCGCCGGCACACGCTGCGCAGGTAAGCCCCAGCCCTCCCTCCCCACTACGCGCGCCTCTCAGACCGGACGCCCGCAGCTCGCGTCGCTCGGGCCTCCGATCAAATCGAGCAGACCGCGCTCTCCTTCTGCCAGATCTCGATCTCGCGCTAGGGTTCCTCGGCTCGCGAGCTCGAGCGGGCGTTAATTTTTTCATGTTGCTCTCGCAGGAAGTGGGAAAGGGCGCGATGGAGGATGACTCGCCAGCGACGAAGACGGTGAAGGGCGCCGTGACGGGTCTGGCCGCGGGCACCATCTGGGGCACCATCGTCGCCACCTGGTACGACGTGCCCCGGGTGGAGCGCCACGTCGCGCTCCCGGGCCTCGTCCGGACGCTCAAGATGTGCGGCAGCTACGGGGTCACTTTCGCCGCCGTCGGAGGGCTCTACATCGGCGTGGAGCAGATTGTGCAGAGCCAGCGCAAGAAGCGCGACTTCGTCAACGGGGCCATCGGCGCCTTCGTCTCCGGCGCCACCGTCTATGGCTACAGAGGTTAGATACAGGCTCTCGCCGTCCTCCAAAGTTGCGCTTGCAAACTTGGTTTATATACCCTGACCACCGATCACACGTTGATATTTGCATTCTCTAATGGATAGTGATAAACTGGGGGATTGCGTCATTTCTCTGTGTTTCTGGTCAATATTCAATGCAGTCATGTGGGTATCAACCTGCATTGTGTTCGACTGGTACTGATTATGATAATAAGATGATCTATTTTGCACGAACTGGGTTCTGTTAGATCGGTGAGTTTAGTTATATTTTGAGGGATTATCATTGATGATGTAAGGCGTCACAAGAGGAGATGCACCATGACTGGTTTATTGAATAGCATTGCTTGCTCTCCAACAATCACTGCCATTAGATCACAGGTTCAAATCATTCAAACTTTGCCATTTTGAAATGCAGTTCAGCTGTAAGTACTTGTTCCTATTGCAGCTTGATGAAATGATTTTCGCTAGGTCCTTGTATCAATGAAAGTTTTATTCATGCCATTGGACACAGTTTCTTTTGGGAAATATTTTTTTGAGAATTATTTCCACCCATAATAATAGAAGTTTGTTGGTAAACCTGAATAAACTGATGGGCCTTATACTTATATAGTTTAATCAGATGGTTGTTACAATCTTAAATACCTTGAATGTGTTCCTCCTTTTTAAATGATATTTGGAGAATCACATTAAATGAAAGAGTGATTAGCTTATTTAAGGAACTGTTAATTAGATATCTCATATCTGGTGCATTTTGGATTGGTCCATCCTAATATTGGATGATGGCATAGTTTATGCTCCTATATGTAGTTGGCTTCTGGTGACTACACAGTAAGAGCTATTGTGTGGACAGATACGGGTCAGACATGTATAATGGATTTCACAATTCACATTAGACTTGCCATGTTTTCGTAAAATGGGTTCCCTGGCTTAGCTCTAGTCGTATTAAGCTAAAGGCCTAAACAGTTTTACTCTTACTGGGGATGGTAAGCTAAGATTCACCGAGAATAGTGTTTGAATCCAATTTTGATATGTAGTATTTTTGGAGTTTTTGGGTACTATGGCTTCCAGAGATATACATTATTAACAAATTCCAGAGGTTTATGAAATCATAGCATGGTAAATACTAATACTAATATTTAAGGGTTTTTCAAGTGTGCTGAATACCTTTTAAAAAAACTGAAGTTAAGCCTCCAAAGTCCAGTACATCTCTTGATGGTCATGTTTGCATCCACTTCAGTTTTATGTTCTTTTTTCTTCATAAATAAACCTAAAGCACAGGAAAAGGAAGCAGATCATATTCCCTGTGTTAGATATATTTATTATATTTAACTCGAAAAAGTATGTGGGTACAACTAACTGTATGATTACTTATGCGCTCGATTTTGTGTACAGACCTTTATCGATATTGAAGTTATTATGAAAACTTAAAACTTGAATGTAAGTATTGTTGTTGAACATGGGCTTTTAAACAACAAATTGTTATCTTAGCTACACTTTTAGACATAACACTATACTCCCTCTGTAAAGAAATATAAGAGCGTTTAGATCACTAAAGTAGTGATCCATAGTGATCTGAACGCTCTTATATTCTTTACGGAGGGAGTACTAATTACTGCAACTACCAAACACATTGGACTTGTCTCAATACTGTGAAAAAACTGTGGTTCTCATAAATACCTTGAAAGTGTTCCTCCTTTTGTAATCATATTGGAGAACCACACTAAATTAAAGTATGATTCTCCTGTTTGAGGAACAGTTACTTAGATATGTCAGATCTGGAGCATTTTGGATTGATCCATCCTAATATTGGGTGATGGCATAGTTTATGCTCCTATAGTCATTGGCTTCTGGTGACTACGCAGTAAGAGTTATTGTGTGGACAGATACGGGTCAGAATGTATACTGTATTTCACAATTCACATTAGACTTATCATGTTTCCGCAAAATGGCTTGAAAGTGTTCCTCCTTTTGTAATGATATTGGAGAACCACACTAAATTAAAGTATGATTCTCCTGTTTGAGGAACAGTTACTTAGATATGTCAGATCCGGAGCATTTTGGATTGACCCATCCTAATATTGGGTGATGGCATAGTTTATGCTCCTATAGTCATTGGCTTCTGGTGACTACGCAGTAAGAGTTATTGCGTGGACAGATACGGGTCAGACATGTATACTGCATTTCACAATTCACATTAGACTTATCATGTTTCCGCAAAGTGGTTTCCCTTGCTTAGCTCTGGTTGTATTAAGCTCAATGCTTAAAAATATTTTCCTAACCAGGGATGCTGACCTAAGATTAACCAAGAATAGTATTTGGATCCAGTCTTGATAAGTTATATTTTTGGAGTTTTTGGATACTATGGGTCCCAGAGATATGCCATGGACAGGGGTGCGTGGAAGTTAGCTATCCACGTGCCAGAACAATGACTAGGTTTCAAGATCTTCTGGGTTTCAAGTCTAGCCTACCTCAACTTGTTTGGAACTGGAAGGCTTTGTTGTTGTTGTTGTTGTTGTTGTTGTTGTTGTTGTTGTTGGGTTTCAGAGATATATGTTATAGAAAAATTCGAGGTGTTTGGATACAACAAACTCCAGAGTTTTATGATATCATAGTGTGGTAAATACTAATAATATTTAAATATTCTTGGAAGTCTGCTAAACTGAAGTCAAGGGTACAAAATCGAGTACGTTTCTGGATGATCATGTCTGCATTCACTTCAGTTTTATCTCCCTCTTTTCTTCAGAAATTAACCTAAAGAACCGAAAAAGGAAGCAGATTATATTTCTACGTTAGATATATTTATTATATTTAACTAAAAAACATTTCTGCGTACAACTAGCTATATGATGACTTGTGGACATGGTTTTACCACTGCGCAGGCCCACGCTCCTTATTACTATAACTTGAATGTAGATATTGTTGTTGAGCATGTGCTTTTAATCAGAGTAACAACAGATAGTTGACCTTCCTACACTTTGGACATAACACTATTACTAAATATTGCAACTATCAAACACATTGATCCTGTCTCAATACTATAAAAAAACTGGTTCTCATAAACTGTTGTATTTCATGGGAAACTGATCAATAATTGTTGTTTACGAATATTGAGATTTTTAAGTACTGAATCATCCAAAGAGGGCCTGTACCTTTTTACCTAACGATTAAGGTGCAGCAATGATGTTAATAAGCCATTTGCCTTTTAATGAATCTGAATTAGATAGGGCTAAACTAGATCTTATCCTCTGGCAGCCCATTAGACTCATGGAATCGGTTTGAATCATGAGATCATTATTTATGTATGTTTGCCATGCCATAAAATAACACTGTCCTAGTGGCATGTATGGAGCACGAAAAAAAACTAACAGAGTCCAACTCTGGTGTTTATGTAGCATGTTGCATGGCTCCTGATTAATCTGCATAATATCACGGATTCTGTTTATGCAACTTGAAGAACCCAAGTGGTATTATTCCAGATCATGCATGTGGGCATCAGAAATATGAATCCAGTTACCGCTAAAGATCCCTTACAGAATTTTGATATTGGATCCAGTGACAAATAGTCATCTAGGATATCCCAGGCAGATAGATCATATTCCACAAATTGTCAACATTATTTCAATCAGGCACCACTGCATGCGAATCCACTAGTGTAAGTCTTGGTATGTTGTGTCCCATCATGTTAGTTTCATGATCATGTCGACAACCTCTGTATTAGTGCAATTGTATTCATATCCATATGCATATGAACCAGTATTATTGGCTAGGAAGACTTCTAACTGTGCCAATTGACAGGAAAGAGCATTAAGTCTGCCCTCATCGGTGGTTCTAGCCTGGCATTCACATCTGCCATTCTGGACGTTGGCGGTAACACTACCAGAGTGGACAATGGCAAAGCGTACCATGCATACACAACGGAAAAGAAGCCCGAGCCTGCGCATTGATCAAGGTTGTCTACTTGTAGCACAAATCATGCAAACCAGCTCGGTGAATTTTTGAGCTGATGTGTGCTGTTATGTCTGTTTTGCTGATGCACCTAGTTCCTTTGCAAAGCTGTAGTAACTTGTTTTGCTCGAGGGCAATACAACAGACCTGGAATAAATATCTTGCTTTATTTTGCTTCATCATTGGTTACGATAATAATCACATGTGACACAATATTGTTACCCCAACCCTTGATTGAAGTTGCGGTTTTACGAAATTTGTTCTATTGCTTCAAGCATCAAACAAAGAGTCAGAAAGTCTATATTTCTGTTTGTAGTTGCTGAACTATGCTGTGTTCGAACTTTATGATGATTTCACATACAGCTTGTGTAATATTCATACTTTAGTATCATATACTTCGATAGTTCGATGATCTGTTGGGAAAACCTTATAACAGCTGTAATATCAGGTAGTATTCATTCCTTTTTTCCCCAGAATTCTTGCAGTCCACATTTGACTACACCCGTAATAGGATAGTTTTCTTTTGCGGGTACCCGTAGTAGGATAGTTGCATGCTTAGTAAATTCATGACACCAGTTATACAACGAACTGGGGCTGCCAATGCGTGATAATAGGATAGTTGTACTTGGGTTGATGAACCCCCTAGCTATCTTGTGTGTATTCTCAACGATGTAACTATTATTCCCTCCGTTACAAAGTTGAGTCATCTATTTTGGAACGGAGGGAGCATTTGATTGTCAATGCCTTTCCCACAAAAAAAAATGTAACAAATGTACCTTGTCCTAATTGTGGATTTCGTCTGCTCTATCCTTTGCCATTTTCCAGAGGATCTCTTATCCCATCATTCACTGACTTTTTATCTGATTTTGTTTAAGAAAATTTCTGTCAAGATGGACGTTTGATTACTGCAAATTTCAATTTTTTTGAGAAGTTTTTGAGAAGACTGCAAATTTCTATTAATCAATGTGACTGGCATACTAGTTACCCATTTAGCAAAGAAGCCTGGTCCTTGGTTCTGTTGTTGTTCAGGGCCGGCATCAAGGCCCTGCATTTGCAGCAGGCCTATTGTAGTAGTAAGGGCCTCCATCTCCAATGGCGTACCTCAAATAGCTCGCAAATATCTGGATCGGTTTTTTGCCATCCAATGCGATGCCGCGTTATGTCTGCATGTCTAAATTTTCACAAACCGAAAGCAAAGCTGTGGGACGTTTATGGAAGTCTAGATGTCCACTTGACCAACAAAAAGCCATCACGTATCCCACGCCACAACCCCTCTCTCCTCTCCATGAGATTTGGCCCGCTGTTAGTTTTTTTTAAGTTAATAGAGGCGAACATTTGAGGTATAGGATTGGATGGTGGCTCCCTTATTCGGGTCCGCGGACGTTTAGTGTGTCCGATTTACAGCGTCGTTGGAGATGGTCTAATCTTTTCAAAGAAAAACTATGACTTAGGGGCTGAAAACAAAAACGTATTACGGTATTGGTAACTTTTGACCCGAAACAAAAGTCGGCGGAACATATGAACATGAGATCTAGTTTTGAAAATCTCATCGTGGCGAATTTTATGATGAAAATAATTTTTTAGGATGTACATTTGGGCCATAAACCATTTTGAAACTCGAATTTAAATGAAATATTTTAGTGAAATTAGCATTTTTGTCTTATATGCATGCATGCATGCACACTTAAATAATTTAGAGAATGCACCTAGTAGGAAAAGAATCGTTGCTTTGCAATAAAAATCGATCAAGGATCGACCTCACCCTTCGTGGAGCTTTGCTACACGTACAGGATGTTTACAGGGACGAGGGGGTTACAGTGTGATATGACCGTTTTTAATTGGAATTAGCAGCGGCACGGCCCCACCCCCATTGAATTCAGCTACGCAAGAAAATTAAATTGTTTGGTACCTTACAAAAATAGGGTGTGTTTAGAATTCAGTCGACCGAGGCTTAACGAAGTCTCGTCAGCATGTTTTTTTTGCTACAAGCGGCAGGGTTGGATGCTACAAACGGCGATGAAAAATGTTGCGATGGTATTGCAAGCAAAACCAACAAATGCTACAACCGTTAATGAAGGATGTTGCAACCGGTGAGATGACTTGCTAGTGTGCTACAACCGATGAGGGATGACATGCTTCAACCAACAAGACGAATGTCGCAATCAGTAGGAAAAAATATTGCAAACGATGACAAAAATGTTGCATGATCGACTGAGACTTGGTTAAATCTTAATCGACTGATTTTTAGCAAGCCCGAACAAAAAAACGTGACGTTTGTCAGGTATCTTGGTCCAAAAGAGAATACAACCATACAAGGCAAAGCAGCCGTGATACTTAAAAGAGAAAAAAAAAGGCAAAGCAGCCGTGGGCAAGTTTCATGGCACAAATGGCTACGAAACAAGCCCTACCCAGCCCAAACAACAACCGAAGAAGAAGCCAGCACGAGGGGAAAAAACAACCGACGACCATCTCACGTAAGTGGTAGCGACAACACGGGCGACTGAACCACGATGACGTCAGCCGATTGAGTAATACAAGTAGTTTTTTTTTTTTTGAGGAAAACTACCCAAAATACAGCCAAAGAAATTACTCGGTGCATCAGCGGACGGAGCTCTCCCGGCACGTCCGCAATCATCAGGCAGTCTTCATACCGCCTAGCTCTGGCCGCTAGCTCATGTGCTAGCCGGTTCTGCTCCCTCTTGACTGTCCTGATTTGGATTGAACTGAATGTATGCCATGCATTTTTTATCGACTGAGCCTAACTCCCAACACGTAATCGTACATGTAGGTAGATATGGATGGGATTACTTGGTGGGATGATGGCGGCTAGAACTTGTTGCTGTACCAAAAGACTCCCTTGCGATCCTCGGGCTGGACGTAGATGCACTCCTTGGCCGAGCGCCATGTGGCCCTGGCGAGGGGGTTCGATTCGAACTGGTAGTACTCGCCGAGGATGGGCTTGATCGCCTTGGTGGCCTCCATGGCGTGGTAGTGCGGTATGCTGGAGAAGAGATGGTGCGCGACGTGCGTGTCCGTGGTGTTGTGGAACACGCGATTGAGGATGCCCAAGTCACGGTCCATGGTGGCGAGTCGTAGTCGTAGTGCGGCAGCGCCGGGTGGGTGTGAGCCAGGTAGGTGATCACGACCAGCCACGCGTTCACGATCAGCAGCGGCACCCCGTAGACCCGCACCACCCACCAGAACCCGAAGGCCGACGCGAGCTTCAACAGGGCGAAGGAGACGGCCAACACGCCGACGTCCGAGATGAAGACCTGTGCGCGCTCCAGGTCGCTGTACAAGGGGCCGTAGGGGTCGTAGTGGCAGACGAAGCGCGGGTACGGGCGGCCGGAGGTGTTGAGCGCCAGGTACATCGGCCACCCGAGGGTGAGCTGCACTACGATGTACCCCAGGCGCCCCACGGGGTTGTTGTAGATGTAGGGGGTGTACCACGGCAGCGCCTCCTTCTTCTTTGGGACGTACACCTCGTCGTGCTCCAGCGAGCCCGTGTTGGCGTGGTGGCGGCGGTGGCTGTACTTCCACGAGAAGTAGGGGACGAGCAGGCACGAGTGGAGCACCAGGCCGACGATGTTGTCGAGCAGCAAGTAGTCGGAGAAGGCGTGGTGGCCGCACTCGTGGGCGAGCACCCAGACGCCGGTCATGACGCAGCCCTGCGCGGCCCAGTAGAGCGGCCAGGCGCCCAGCTGTTGCATGGTCGGGAGTGCTGGGATCCAGACCAGCGCGGCGTACAGGAGGGACGCGATGATGGCGAGGTCGTAGACCACATAGGAGAAGGACTTGATCACCGAGCGCTGGAAGCAGTGAGGCGGGATTGCCTTCCTGATCTGGGCCAGCGTGAACGCTGGTTTGTCCGTCGGCGCGCGCTGGGAGATCTCACCGGCGCCGGCGCGGCCGAGCAGCTCCTGCTTCTCCCGCTCCTTCTCCGTCATTCTGCCTCCGGCACCCATGGTGCTGCTGACAACAACAAAAAGCAGTGATGATCAGACAGTGTGTATGAAGGTACATACTCCCTCCGTTTCTTTATACAAGGCCACTATGAAAAATACATTTTGCATCAATACAAGGCCACTAACAGTAACCGAGGTAAAATTCAATGATGTTTTCTCGTAGTAGCAACTTGTTTAATATTTGCATGCATGTAGTTATAATAACACTGTGCTACTTCCTTCTCATTCCTTCCTTGCATGCATGTGGGTGTATTAATGATCTCAGATAACAAGAAAAAAAGTTGGCTTCCAAAATAGTCATTAAATTTTACCTAGGTATATGTAATTTGAGTTTGTGGCCTTGTATAAGAGAATGAAGGGAGCATATCATTCGAGAACGAAGACATATATGCTTGTCAAATGAGGCTGCGCTGAATCCTGTGTGTTGTGTATGCTTGTCAAATGAGGCTGCGCTAAACCTGGCTTGCAAAATGAAATAAAATAAGGTTCAATACAGGTTCAGTCAAATTTTAGACCGAGTAGAAAAACGACAGTTGTACGTCAAATGGGGCTGCGCTAAATCGGCATTTCCCCAAAAAATAATGACAGGTTCCAATGGACCGGCTTTCATTCATGACAACACATGGCATTGATTAGGCTGAACTGATTGACAAGCTAAGTAAAAATGAACCAAAACTTTAATTCAAGTCTTTTCATTTGAAATTCAGCCAAAAATACAACTGCTTGAACACTGTAGGTCGTATATGTCAACAATGTAAAAAAGAGCTTGCAATCCAATATGAAAGACATTCATCACCCATGATGTTGCAAAACAAAAATCCTAAACTGACTGGAAAGTTCAGACTGAAAAGATCAACAAGTACAGAGAAAGCACTACGCTAGTCACCATATGCCGCAGGAGACACAGCCACACCGCTGCTGATCCATGCTACCCAAGCCCGCTCTATCTGCCTGTGTAGCAGATACCGGTGTAAGATCCTGCCTCGTGCCGTTCCATGGATCATGAGCCCATTGATTCACCTCGTTTATTCTGCAGGCACCCAAGTCTAAGAGCAACTCCAATACGCCGACCCATGGACGCACATTTTATCCGTTTTTTATCTATGTGGATTGGCTTGTCCGCCCCCTTCTGCGCTTGGGTCGACCGTGTGCCTAACGCGCGGACGCATTTTCGAGCTCGCGGCCTGGGTACATTTTTTAGCTCTTTTTGCAAACATATGGAAAAAATAACCCAAGTTCACATAATTCAAACAAAATATAAATATCTCATAGTTTCACAACAAAATAAATACCTCATAGTTTATAAGCCAAATAAAAATTAAATTATCTCAAATACATTAAAAAAAAGATAGCCTATACATCGCCAAGGTTTCGGGCGCTCATCCTCTACTATCATAGTGTGCATGATCACGCAAGCAGTCATCACCTCTCACAACTTCTTAGTGCTCCAATTTCTAGCAGGATACCGAACGATACCCCATCAAGATTAAAGAACACCAAAGGCGCGCTCCACATCCTTCCTAGCACTCTCGAAGCAGTCCTGTTAGAGTAGGCAATGGCCGCTCTCTCGGTTGCGATTCAACGCGGGAGTGTGCCCCGGGATCGAGCCCCTGAACATCGGCCGCTGCCTACTAATGTGGTCATGGATGACCAACACAACAGCCACAAGCTCCTCATCACCAGATGAAGAATCATCCGAGTTGCAAATGAAATTGTGAAAAAAGAACTCGTCGCTGGAGTCCATTTGTACCTTGCGGGCAAACCGTCGAATAGCTTGTGGGCGTCGTGGAAGAAGTTGGCTGGTGAATAGCCCCGCGCCTCCCCTAGACCAGGTAGCAGGCCTGTCGGCGTCCAGCGAGTGGGGTCGCCGCGCTTGGGTGCTGCAGGCAGGGTGGTGGGGTGAGGGGGTGGTGGCGGCGATGTTGGGGTGCTGTGGCGGCGGCGGTGGCGGCGACGTTGGGAGGTGGCGTGCTGCGGGGGCAGGTATGTGGGTGCGGACGGCTGGCCTAGGCACCAGAACTGGGCGGTGGCGGCGACGGGTGGGGCGGCCGGGTGCGCTGACTGTCGATGGGGGGACGATGGAATGGCCAATGTGCCACCGACTGGCAGGCCAGAGGCAGGACAAGGGCGAGCGTCGCGTGCGCCCGTTTCGTGTCCGCGTCGACGCAAGCACGACCTAAATTTGGGCTTGAAATGGGTCACACGCGGACAAAGAACGGACGCTCGTCTGTTTGGGTCGCCATGTTGGGCCGACTTTTGTGTCCGTTTCCATCCAAACAGACACGCCGGATAGTTTGGGTCGTCATGTTGAAATTGCTTTAAAGATATCACAGAGTTTTGTTTTATGGGTTGCAGTTATAGTCTAATTAATGGACTCATTTGCATTTGCATGCGATTAATTTACAAATTAGATGTGTCTTTCGGTTCATGGGAGATGAGGGCCATCCAGATGGGATTACCATATTGTATAATGGGTATGATAGTCTAGAGCTAAATTCAATCTAATAGAAATGAAGTCTTTTTGTGTGTTGCCAAATATAAACTGATATGCTTTCATACCACTGTTATGTACTAAAGGTATACCAAATTAAAGACACTTATTTTGAAATGGATGGAGTATTATTTTAAGAGAATACCAATGGTATATTGCACTGCCATGGAGGCTTTATCGCTGCTGCAGTTCATTGAGAATTTGGTATGTGAGGGTCGTCGGTTCAGTACATCGCCACTTGTGCTGCCCAGTTTCTGGAAGGTTAGGAATAGTACAAGAGTCTTTGATGAAGTATCTGTCTCTCATGCCAGCTCCTGTTAGGCCAACTCCACCGCGCGACCCCAAATGGACGTCCGTTTTGTCCGGATTCTGTCCATTTGGGTAGGGGTTTGGGGCCGTGTCCGGGCTTGTTCCTGGGATGCGGTGGCCGTGCGCGCAGCGCGCGGCCGCATCCATTTGCCCCATCCTGTCCGCGTTCACTTAAAAAACTAAAAAGCAACATTTCAAATGCCAAGCCGTAGTTCAGGCCAGCGGCCCCGGTTCATCACGCCGGCCTACACGTCCATCGTCGGCATCAGCCAGTGGCCGACAACACAGCCAGCCTTCAAAATGAATATTTCTCCTCGCCGGCAACACAGCCAGCGGCCGGCAACACAGTCGGCCTCCAAAATGAATGTTTTCTCGCCGGCACACTGCCAGCGGCCCCGACAGGCGGGCGGCACCCATGCCAGCCTAAAAAGAACGGCCACGCCGATCGGACGACCTAATTCAGGCCTTCGGCGTCGAGCATCTCCTTCTGCCTGGCCTCGAACCAGGCCCTCGTCTTGTCGCTCATCTTCGACAAGTCCACGCTCATGATCGCAAGGGCCACCTCCTTCGCTTTGGTGGCGGCATTGGTGGCCTCGATGTCGAGCTGCCTCTGCCTGGCCTTGACGTTGTCGGCCTTGATGTCGAGCTGCCTTTGCCGGGCCGCCTCCTCCATGTCGAGCTGCCTTAGCCGGGCCGCCTCCTCCATGTCGAGCTTCCTCCTCTTGGCCGCCTCCTCCATCTCAAGCTTCTGTCTTTGAAGGTCTAGGTACTGCTTCATTTTCTCATCCTTGCTTTGCCGCTCGTGGACGGCGCGAACAAGCCCACCTCCGGCGACCCCGAGAAACGGGTCTGTCCGTCGTGCCTTGGTGGAGGGAAGCCGGGCGACATGGGCATGGTGCTCGATGTCGGCGACTGGCAGTGCGTAGGCCGGGCGACCGACGAGCTGGTGCTTGCCGGGGCGACGGCCGCTGCAGGGAACCCGGCAGGACGGCCCATGCCAAGCATGAGGATGGCGTACGCTTTGTTGACGAGGTCCTCCTTCTCGTCGGCAGCGGCCTTGCGCCACGCGGCCTCCAGCTCCTCGCGCATGGCTGCTCTCTTGGCCGCGGCGACATTGAGCTTGCCGACCGCTCTCCGTTCCCTCCTCTTCGCCGATTCCGCGTCCAACTTGGCGATCTCCTTCGGCGTGCACTCCGACCGCGGCTTCCTTGGCGCCTTCTTCTTCACCTTTGCGGGCGGGTTGACGGCCAGGCCGCCGGAACTCGACGGGCCGTCGGCCATGGACGGAGGAGAGAGGGGGCGGCGGGAGGGAGGCGGGAGGG
>NC_041391.1:552656914-552671106 GCF_002162155.2 Triticum dicoccoides | reverse complement strand
CCACCGATAGGTGGGCTAGGGGAGGACAAGCGCGCGCGTCCCGCCCGTTCGCGCGCTGTCCATTTCACCGCAAAACCAGCGCAAGTTTGGACCGGGGATGGGTCGAAAGCGGACACAAAGCAGACATAAAGTCCGTTTGCGCCCGCGCGCTGGACCGTCTTTTTTGTCCCTTTTACCCTAAACGGACGGGGACGGACATGATAGGATCGTGCGGTGGAGTTAGCCTTATAGCGTTTGTGAGATGCTGAACGCCTGAATCTTTGGGGCTCTCGGCTGAAGGATCAGAATGTCTCTTCCTCAGGGCTAAAATGAAGCTCTTACAGACCGCTGCATAGTCTCACACGAGATGTGGCTTTTCTTGTTCTTTTACTCCTTTTCGTTCTGTTGTTTTGGGCTGCCCCGGCTTGCCCACTTGTAACTGAACTATTCTCATACTTCAGTCTGGTTTGGAATACACTAGCAAATTTGCCCATGGGTTGCAACGGGAGAAAAAAAGTTTTTTTCAGAATAAAACTATTAGATTATACATGTGTGATAGATATAAAAAAAAAGCCTGAATCAAATGCCCGGAAGAGATAAGGATTTTTAAAATGTCATTTCGCAAACTATGTCCGAGTGATGTCATGATGAGATAAGGTACTTTTAAAAAGTCATTTAAAAAATGTGATGGTCTTATCACGACCTGATCTCCTAAGGCGCCACAACGAAAAAAATTCATTGAGCAAACTGCATTGATGGACACCGTCTGAGCTAGACTGATGAATGATGTGTCTCACCCTGACCTAGCGTAGTGGTGTTTCTCATAATCAGTATTATCATGCCAGAATAAACATAGTTGTGTATCAAGGCAAAATAGAAATTCAGTTAGTTTTATATAACTTACAAAAAGTAATCCACGGAAAGTTGTGTCAATTTTGGGGGGCTCAACGTTGTACAAGATACGAAAACCTTTTTTTACCCGATGCAAGAGACTAAATAAAATCATAAAACGACCTCTACAGATCTCCTAATAAAACCTGTATGTAAGCGACGGTTCGTTATGTTCATTATTTATGGATCAATTTCAATTTTTTGAGCATATCCTAAAATTTTATGGACATTTTTTTAAACTCCCGAATATGTTTTGAATAATATTATTTTAGAAAGCATGAACATTTCTCATTTCATGACATTTATTTGAAATCGTGATTTTTTCTGTAATACACGAACATTTTTTTGTAATCGTGATCATTTTATGATTTTCAAATGTTTTTTGAATTCACAAACAATTTATGATTTCTTAATTTTTTTAAAACTCACAACTTTTATAATTTGGTCTTTTATAAATCAAAAATTAATTTTAAAAAGTAAAAACTAAAACAAAAATGAGAAATTTGAAAGGAAAAAACAAAATAGGAAACGGTGTGACCTACAATTGAGCCAGCCCGTTAATTACTGGGTGCGGGGAGGATGCACGCTTGCGATAGAAAAAAGAGAGAAAAGTGGAAATCCTAGGGGTCGAACCTTGGTCTCCCAAGGGAAGGGCAGCCATCATAGCCACTACGCAACTGGGGTAATCCTGTTACATAAGTGTAGCGACAACTAATAGAACGAAACCGAGCGCGATTTTGAAATAAAAGCGAACCATTTTTCCCACTTACAGGTGGCATAGTGGGTAATTTATGCCAACTTCGGGGGTAATTCTAATGACGGACGATCAGAAACATAATTTGCTTTATTATTATTATTATTATATATATATATAATATATATAATATATATAGGTAAAGATAAGGTAGACCGCGACCTACCTTTTTATCAAAAAAAATAAATAAACATATTACCTCGGCATAATGTGTGATGCTTTATATTAAAAGTTTGTTCTAATAGGAAATGGCACAAAGACGTGTGTTTGAAAAAGAAAAAGAAAAGTTTCATATGCGGTCATTGTTTCCTTCTCCCCCTGGTTCTCCCCTGCAATCTTAGATCTTTAGCAATTCTTTCACCTTAGTGCATACATTTGATGCTTCCACGCATAACTAGGAAGCCATTTGATGCACCCATCTGCAGAAGCCTTCTAGTGCCCGCTTCATTTGGTACTTGGAGATATCTCTCCAAAGATCTCAATGACAACCATCACAAATTTCTTCAAACCTTTTATGACCATGCTCTCTGCAATTCCCATCTAATCATCAATAAAATCAGCTGGACAACCATAGGCAAGCCTTGGCACTGACATCGCAACCTCTTCTTTAGAGCACTATGACCAAGTTGACCAACTGCATTCTTGTTCTGCATGAATTATGGACAATGAGTTTCCAGGGCATATAACATGCTTAAACAGATCTCTCAAAATACAAAACTTTCTCCGGAAAATTTTAGCTTGCTTGTTCTAACGAACTACCACATGCCCGGGTACTTAACCACCATGCTTCGGCCTCTTATTGTCATATCTATATGAAATCTATATATGATGATGATGACATCCTAAGTGTAGCATATGACAATGTAGCATATGATGGTGATGGCATCCTGAGTGTAGCATATGAAAATGAAGAACAATGGTTGTGCCATAGCAATATGAAGCGGGTTGTATATGACCATGCAAAGCAAATGACAGTTTAGACCACATCTCTAGCCATGCAATGTAATGATGATGGAAGTTGCATGACACTATATATCAGGATGACTAAAGAAATTGCCATGACAGGGAGGTATGGTGCATTTACATCTGTGCAGTTATCATGCTAACCTTTGAATCAGGGCATGCTAATCTTTGAATTACCTTACTCTCCTTGATCTAAGGTCACTTAGACCTCGACCAATTACTCATGGTAAGCCTTCAAAGTAGACTTCCAAAACCTTCACATACTCGTTCTTCGACGTTCCACAAGGACTCTTGGAAGCTCCGAACCTGATTCCTAACTGTCTGGAAGATTATAGTCTTCAAGAGTAATAAGTCTTCAGTTCACTTAGAACCAATTCTTCAGTGATGCTCAATTACTTTGGCTCTGGGTATTTGGAGTTTTCTTCACTGGATTCTCTCAAATTCTTCGAAGGATGGGTTGCTCAGGATTAAACTTGTATGTAATAACCCAGAGCAGCCAACCAACAAATAATGGTTGGGGGCATCTCTTTATAGGTGGGGTCCCAACCCGTGGTCCTGATATGACCGCTGGTCAGATGGGACCCGCCAGACAGCTATTGCCGGCTCAGTAACGGTCGGAATATTTGAACTCTCAAATTCCTAATAGTAGAAGAAGCACGATGGTTTCCTAACTCTTTGATGAGAACATTGACTACAATGTCCTCAAGAATATAGTCTCTGACACTGAAGAAAATGGACAACAATGCAAGAGGTTTCTGAAGTCTTCACTCAAAGATATAGGTTTGGCTGAGCATCACTATATCACGTAGACCCCTATTAATAGTATGGTGTTCCCTATGACTCAAATAAGAAGAAAAAGAACCGCTGAAAGACAAAGTCTCCACACTCCAATTCTTCGTGCTATTTCTTCAAAGGGCGCACCAATTTCTTTAATGTATTTCATAAAATTTTAGGGGCATATTTGACGGTTAAAGAAAATCTTTGGGGACTTTTCTCCTGTGTATACTCACAAACACATTAATCCACTAACCATTTTGTCACCAATACTCCAAAACCACAAAGGGGACACTAGATGCACTTACAATCTCCCCCTTTTGGTGATTGATGACAAAACTGGTTAAAGTTTTCAACAGGGATAATTTTTTTAATGCAAAAACTTGATGATTTTGATTCCATGTTATAGCCCTTGAAGATGTGCATATGAAGAATTTTCGTTTGGAATGAAAATGCACTTGTTAGGTTGTAATTGTGGAGAACTCCCCCTATATCTTGGAATCCAACTGAGTGCATTTATCAGATAATATGAAGAATTAGAAATGCACAATGATAAGTGGTGTCTAGCGAATATCAACATGAATATAGGATTAACTGTGGATAAGCATGAAGAAATAGCAGTATCAAAAGTGTCAGAAGACCACCTGACTATAAGTTTACAATTTGATGCAATAAAGTTTTAGAAAAACGAGAGTTGTAACTTTAAAAAATAAAGCACCCGCCCAATAGAACACACACTTGAAGATTACTCATATCCCCCTGTCATCAAATGAGCAAAAGGACAAGGAAATTGAGCACTAAACATTTCCGAAAGAGAAATCATGAAGATGGTGGTGTAGCCGGGGTGTTGTTGTCGGGGTTGAGTGGCGGAGCAGCTCGACCTGGTGCAGTGTTGTCGCGATGCATTTCTTCATGTTGTAGTCATGGTCGTTCGCAGTGTAGTTGCACGACGGAGATTCCCCATTACAAACCCTCATGAATATGAGATATCGTTAAAGCACATTGATGTCATTGTGAGAACCCGACGTTCCAAAGAAAGCATGTCAAATCCATAAGTCATGTGATGCACTGCTTCCAGTATGATGGTGTACCATTTGGTATGACCTTGGTACATTCCATGCAAACTTTTGTGGCAGTTATTTCATTAGCAATGCATGCAGTCAATTGATCTGAGCATACTTGGAAAAACATCTTGCCTCTCGAACATCCAACAACTTTTCTATGTCCTACACATTTGGTTCTCTCATATACTCTACTCCAAACACCTGCACCACGAGGTGGGCAAACCTGACAGTAGTCTTCAGGCATGTGCTCTCCCCCATCTGGACCATCTCACCAATGAAATCAGCGGCAGTACCAAGTGCAAGCATCTTCAGAGCATCCATGCATGTTTTGCTTAGCAAAGAAAGAAAGTTGGTTGTAGCAATCCCCAGTGAGATTGAAGTAGTCATCATGTGCCTCAACTCCCTCCAGAATGCGCAGAAACAATGGTTTGCGCATACGAAAACAGCGATGAAACTATGAATCATCCAGGAAAGTTTGTCCAAAGCAAAGTAGTCCTTGTACTACAACAGTTGTGCCCTTATCCCGAGTAATAACTCTTCTTCCTTTGACTCAGCCCTTGAACTTGAGAATATGCTCCACCTGCCGGTCCATTTCCTCTTGCATGCTCATGAGCATGATCATATCAACTTCTTCGTTCAAATCCAATGAAACAGATAACTCATTTTCTATCATTTTATCAAGCCCCGTTGGTCCATACACCTCATCCGATGAAGCATCCAAATCCATAGTTTTCCCCTACAAATAGATCACAAAAAACATGATCAGATAATGTGTCGAACACATAGAGGGCAAGGTGCAACCCGAAAGTTGCCGGACGTACCGCGTTGACGTCCGTGTCAGGGATGATGTCTATGGCGGCGAGCATGGATGGGGGGACTGCAGCGCTGGTGCTAGCGGCGCTGAGGCTCAAAAGAACGGTGGAGGTACGAGACATTTGACGCGAAGGAGGAAGAAGAGAGGAGAGAGCAAATGGAATCGGTAGGTTGTGGGGGTGAATTTGGTGCAATTTGTGGTGTGGTCGGGCTATTGGGTCCGACGTGGCGAACGCGCCCAAGCCGCTGATATCCACCCTACATTTGGGCTAGATATGAGGAGTGTCGGTCAGCCCGAGTGCTTGAGGCCCATTTGAGGCGTCCGTCTAGGTTGTATTTTTTTTGAACAGTCACCCACCGAGCCATTCGTCTCGCCGTTTACGAGAGGGTTTAAGGGCATCTCAGATGGCACCCGCAAATTTCCTCCCGCATCCGTCCGCGATCTGAGGGGGGTGGGGGACCAGTACGCGGATACGGGTGCAGGATGCTGCCATCTGATACGCCTCCGTCATATCTACTTTTCCAAACACTTTTACCCTTGTTTTGGACTCTAACTTGTATGATTTGAATAGAACTAACCCGGACTGACGTTGTTTTCAGCAGAATTGCCATGGTGTTGTTTTATGTACAGAAAACAAAAGTTCTCGGAATGACCTGAAACTCCACGGAATATCTTAGAATAAATAATAAAAAATCCTTGCTAAAGATGAAGACCAGGGGGCCCACACCCTGTCCACGAGGGTGGGGGGTGCGCCCCTCCCCCTGGGCGCGCCCCCACTACCTCGTGGGCCCCCTGGTGGCCCTCCAACGCCAACTCCAACTCCATATATTGGCTTTCGGGGAGAAAAAAATCAGAGAGAAAGTCTCATCACGTTTTACGATACGGAGCCGCCGCCAAGCCCTAATCTCTCTCGGGAGGGCTGATCTGGAGTCCGTTCGGGGCTCCGGAGAGGGGGATTTGTCGCCGTCATCATCATCAACCATCCTCCATCACCAATTTCATGATGCTCACCGCCGTGCCTGAGTAATTGCATCATAGGCTTGCTGGACGGTGATGGGTCGGATGAGATTTATCATGTAATCGAGTTAGTTTTGTTAGGGTTTGATCCCTAGTATCCATTATGTTCTGAGATTGATGTTGCTATGACTTTGCTATGCTTAATGCTTGTCACTAGGGTCTGAGTGCCATGATTTCAGATCTGAACCTATTATGTTTTCATGAATATATGTGTGTTCTTGATCCTATCTTGCAAGTCTATAGTCACCTACTATGTGTTATGATCCGGCAACCCCGAAGTGACAATAATCGGGACCACTCCCAGTGATGACCGTAGTTTGAGGAGTTCATGTATTCACTATGTGCTAATGCTTTGTTCCGGTTCTCTATTAAAAGGAGGCCTTAATATCCCTTAGTTTCCAATAGGACCCCGCTGCCACGGGGGGTAGGACAAAAGATGTCATGCAAGTTCTTTTGCATAAGCACATATGACTATATATGGAATACATGCCTACATTACATTGATGAACTGGAGCTAGTTCGGCGTCACCCTATGTTATGACTGTTACATGATGAACCACATCCGGCATAATTATCCATCGCTAATCCGGTGCCTACTAGCTTTCCATATACTGATTTACGCTTATTTACTTTTCCGTTGCTACTGTTATCATCACTACAAAAATACCAAAAACATTACTTTTGCTGTCTTTACTTTGTTACCGTTACCACCACTATCATATTACTTTGCTACTAAACACTTTGCTGCAGATACTAAGTTTCCAGGTGTGGTTGAATTGACAACTCAGCTGCTAATACTTGAGAATATTCTTTGGCTCCCCTTGTGTCGAATCAACAAATTTGGGTTGAATACTCTACCCTCGAAAACTGTTGCGATCCCCTATACTTGTAGGTTATCAAGACCTTTTTCTGGCGCCGTTGCCGGGGAGCATAGCCATTCTTTGAGTCACTTGGGATTTATATCTGCTGGACACTATGAAGAACTTGAAAGACGCTAAGACAAAAATTTATCCCTCAACTACGAGGGGAGGTAAGGAACTGCCATCTAGCTCTGCACTTGATTCACCTTCTGTTATGAGTAAGCTAGCGACACCTAAACCTGCTTCTGCTATTCATTCCGATATGTCGCATGTTATTGATGATGCCACTTCTACTATGCATGATACTTATGATGAACTACTTCTATGCTTGATACTACTGTGCCACTCGGTGAATTTCTTGATGAGCAAATTGCTAGGTCTAGAGAAAGAGAAATTATTGAACCTGAACATGATGATGTGAGTGATGATGAACCTATGCCTGCTATTCCTGAGGGTTATCTTTTTAATGTTGAATCTATTGAAGCTGTTCTTGCTTGCCAGGATAGTCTTGAACGTAAGAGGTTGTTAATTAAGTGGAGTAAAGAATCTTTTAGAGGTAGGATGAGACCCAACCCTGCTTTTGCTACTTCACCTATCTGTATTCCTGATCAGGATTATTATGATATTTCTGTCGATCCAGATATAGTTACTTTGGTTGAATCTGATCCTTTTTATGGCTATGAATCTGAAACTGTTATGGCACATCTTTGTAAGTTAGATGATATAGCTGCCCTGTTTACTAATAATCTGAGATCGCGCCACCTTTATTTACTCAAAATATTTCCGTTCTCATTAAAGGGTGATGCTAAGAAATGGTTTAATTCTCTTGATCCTGGTTGTGTGCAAAGTCCCCAGGATATGATTTATTACTTCTCTACTAAATATTTTCCTGCTCATAAGAAATAAGCTGCTTTGAGGGAAATATACAATTTTGTGCAAATTGAAGAAGAGAGTCTCCCACAAGCTTGGGGGAGGCTTCTCAAGTTACTTAATGCTTTGCCTGATCATCCTCTTAAGAAACCTGAAATATTTGATATCTTTTATAATGGACTAACTGATGCTTCCAAAGATTACCTAGATAGTTGTGCTGGTTCTCTTTTCAGGGAAAGAACACCGGATGACGCTGAAATTCTATTGAATAATATGTTGGCTAATGAAAATAATTGGGCACCTCCCGAGCTACCTCCTGAGCCAGCTCCTGAGCCAGTTCCTGAGCCAATTACTGAGCCTATTCCTAAACCAACTCCGAAGAAGAGAGGTGTTCTATTTCTCAGTCCCGAAGATATGCAAGAGGCAAAGAAATCTATGAAAGAAAAAGGTATTAAAGCTAAAGACGTTAAGAATTTACCTCCTATTGAAGAAATACATGGTCTTAATTTACCACCTGTTGAAGAAGTATATGATCTCAATTACTTATTTACTGAAGAACCTCCCGATATCCCGACACAGGTAGTAAAGGTAAATTCTCTCTATAGATATGATAAAGCTGAAGTCCCTCCTACTAAAATTGCTAGTGAGTGCTTGGATGAGTTTGATGACTTTATGTTTAAGCAAGATGACTTTAATGCTTATTTTGGTAGACAATTAAAACAAAATACCTTTATGATTAAACGCTTGAGTGATTATATGGCTGATATTAGAGGTGAACTTAAACTTGTTAGCAAACATGCTTCTATGGTTACCACTCAAGTAGAACAAGTACTTAAAGCTCAGAAAGAAGTGCTTGATGAAATGAATAGTAAGAAAAATGATTATGCTGTTAGAGTGGCTACTAGAACTGGTAGAATGACTTAGGAACCTTTGTATCCTGAAGGACGCCCTAAGAGAATCGAGCAAGATTCTCAGAGAAACAATATTGATGTACCTAGTTCTTCTAAGAGGAAGAAAAAGAAAAATGATAGGACTGTGCAAAATTCTAGTGAACCTATTGCTGAACCACCTGATAATCCAAATGATATCTCTGTTTCTGATGCTGAAACACAATCAGGTGATGAACATGAACCTAGTGATAATGTTAATGATAATGTTCATGTTGATGCTCAACCTAGTAATGATAATGAAGTAGAAGTTGAACCCGTTGTTGATCTTGATAACCCACAATCAAAGAATCAACGTTATGATAAAAGAGACTTTGTTGCTAGGAAACATGGTAAAGAAAGGGAACCATGGGTTAAGAAACCCATGCCTTTTCCTCCGAAACCATCCAAGAAAAAGGATGATGAGGATTTTGAGCGCTTTGCTGAAATGATTAGACCCATCTTTTTGCGTATGCGATTAACTGATGTGCTCAAAACAAATCCTTATGATAAGTATATGAAGGATATCATTACTAATAAAAGAAAGATACCGGAAGCTGAAATTTCTACCATGCTTGCTAATTATACTTTTAAGGGTGGAATACCAAAGAAACTTGGAGATCCAGGAGTACCTACTATACCATGCTCCATTAAGAGAAATTATGTTAAAACTGCTTTATGTGATCTTGGACCAGTGTCAGTGTTATGCCTCTCTCTTTATATTGTAGACTTGACTTGAATAAGTTGACACCTACTGAAATATCTTTGCAAATGGCTGATAAATCAACTGCTATACCTGTCGGTATTTTTGAGGATGTGCCTGTTGTGGTTGCAAACGTTACTATTTTAACGGACTTTGTTATTCTTGATATTCCCGAGGATGATAGTATGTATATTATTCTTGGAAGACCTTTCCTTAATACTGCAGGGGCTATTATTAATTGCAACAAAGGCAATGTCACTTTTCATGTTAATGGCAATGAGCATACGGTACACTTTCTGAGGAAACAACCTCAACTTTATAGTATCAACTCTATTGGAAAAATTCCATAGATTATATTTGGAGGTCTTGAATTTCCTCTCCCTACTGTCAAGAAAAAGTATGATATTCTTATTGTTGGGGATTTTCATATCCCCGTTGAGGTAAATTAGTGTTATTCGAAATTTCTCCGGTTTTGGGATTATTCGGAATGAGTTTGTTAACAAGACTTGATCAACCTTGTTAGTGGGTTCATTTTGATGATCACGAGATGGATGAAACTAGAAGCACAACCTTCTGTACCCTCTTTATATTTTCTATTACTTAGTAGAAATAAAGTAAAATAATATTTTTCTGCCTGTTTCCTGACTTATCCGTGCAATATAAATATCCCGAAAATAAATGTCCTCAGAATGCCATGCCAATTTAATACAATTTTTTCGGGAATATTTGAGAATTTACTGTGCAAAAATTACCACGGGGGGAGCTGCCACGTGGCCACGAGGGTGGAGGGCGCGCCCTACCCCCCTGGGCGCGCCCCCCTACCTCGTGGGCCCACGGTGGCCCTTCTCCACTTATTCCTGCACCCATCTTCTTCCTCTGCCTCACACAAACACGAAAAACCAACTCAAGCACGAGTTCCAGCCCCCGTTGCTGTGATTTTCGATCTCCTTGCTCAAAGCACCTCTCGCAAAACTGCTTGGGGAGATTGTTCCTTGGTATGTGACTCCTCCATTGGTCCAATTAGTTTTTGTTCTAGTGCTTTATTCATTGCAAATTGGTGCTGCATAGGTGACCATGTTCTTGAGCTTGCATGTGAAATTTATATGGTTCCAAGTAGTTCCAATGCTTTATATAGGCTCTAGGCACTTGTGGGAGTTGTTACTATCAATTTTATTGAAGTTGGTTCACTTTTATTTAAAGTTACTAAAAATTTCAGAAATTTTTCAGAGGAAACAATATGCTTAGGAGGATGTTCCAAGGTGGTCCTTCAAGGAAGCAAGGTCCCAGGCTTGCAACACGTGATGCTGACGAGGAACCACCAAGAGACGCTCCTGTGAGGCCCTGTGAATGGCCGTCGGAAATTTTTATGAATCAAGTGGGGATCAAAGAAGAATTCAACACATATTTGAGTAACGCCGGTCTTGAGGACTTTGAAGCTGACAAATGCCCCCAGTATCATGATCTCACTAGTTCATTTGTGAGGAGGCGAGAGGAAGATATATTATTACCAGAGAGGAGGAAGATGAGTACAAAAGGAGAGTGGAGGCTGCTCGACTCCATGCTACAGCTCAGGCGGTGATAGCTGCTGCGTCACACTACGACCCTAGCTTCACGTACGGATATCCGCCAGGCCATCCCTGGCAATAGACCAACTTAGGCCAAAAGCCTAAGCTTGGGGGAGTACGTATTTCCCACCGACATTACATTCATGTTCACACACTCATTGCTAGATGTGGGTGCTCATACTCTTTCACTGTAATATCCATGCTAGTTTATTTTCTTTTTCCTGCTTTCTTCTTGTGTGTTGAATAAACCTTAGAAAAACCAAAAATTAGTAGTAGTTTATTTTTCCTGCTGTAGTAGTAATAATTAAAAAGAAAACCCCAAAAATATTTCCTGTTCTTCTTTTGCTTGTTGGGAGCTTTTTCGTGTAAATAGTTTTTATTTCTTTTCCTTTCTTTGGGGGTCGAGAAGACCATATTGAAAATGCTTAGTGGCTCTTATATGCATGATCGATTATTTAAACCTAGAGCCCATATTACTTGTCTTCTCTCTTGAGTTGAATGCTTGCAGATTCCAGCTTAGTCCAATGCACATGCACTCCTATTTTTATACACATCGTTCGGTCGTGCAAGTGAAAGGCAATGATGATGATATATGGACTTATTGGGAAGAGAAAAGCTGGTATGAACTCGACCTCTCTTGTTTTTGTAAATATGATGATTCATCGTTCCTGATTCAGCTATTATGAAGTAAACATATTTGCAATGACATTTAGAGATTTTAGTTGCTTGTGCCATGCTTGATTAGCTATGAGTTATAATGGTTTACCTTGCGTGCCAACATGCTACTGAGATGTTTATGACGTGGTATGATAGGATGGTATCCTCCTTTAAATGCATTGAGTGACTCGACTTGGCACATGTTCACGCATGTAGTTGAATCCAATCAACATAGCCTTCATGATATTTATGTTCATGGTGGATTATATCCTACTCATGCTTGTACTCGGTGTGAATTAATTTTAATGCATGTTTATGACTGTTGTCACTCTCTCAGTTGGTCGCTTCCCAGTCTTTTGCTAGCCTTCACCTGTACTAAGCGGGAATACTGCTTGTGCATCCAAACTCCTTAAACCCCAAAGTTATTCCATATGAGTTCACTATACCTACCTATATGTGGTATTTACCTGCCGTTCCAAGTAAATTTGTATGTGCCAAACTCTAAACCTTCAAATAAACATTCTGTTTTGCATGCTCGAATAGCTCATATGTCAACTAGAGCTGCCCTTATCTTCCGTGTTAGGCGGGTTATTCTCAAGAGGAGTGGACTCCGCTCCTCATTCACGAGAAAATGGCTGGTATCCGGGATGCCCAGTCCCATGCTTTATGCAAACTAAATCAAAATAATTGCAAACAAAACTCCCCTTGGGACCCGTTGAATGTTGGAGACACTCGTTGTTTCGAGCAAGCCATGGATTGATGCTTGTGGAGGAAGGGGAGTATAAACCTTTACCATTTTGTTTGGGAACCACCTATAATCTGTTTAGCATGGAAGATATCGCCGTCTTTTAGTTGTTATGTTGACAATGAAAGTATGCCGCTCAAAATATAATTTATCTCTATTTCAAAATCGAGCTCTGGCACCTCTACAAATCCTTGCTTCCCTCTGCGAAGGGCCTATCTATTTACTTTTATGTTGAGTCATCACCCTTCTTATTAAAAAGCACCCGCTGGAGAGCACACTGTCGTTGCATTCATTATGATTGGTTTATATTGGGTATGACTTGACTGGATCTCTTTTACCATGAATTACAATGTTTAGTCAGTCCTTGATCTTTAAAGGTGCTCTGCATTTATGTTTTGCGGTCTCAGAAAGGGCTAGCGAGATACCATTTTGTTATATCATGTTATGATTATTTTGAGAAAGTGTTGTCATCCGAGTTTTATTATTATGGCTCGCTAGCTGATTATGCTATTGATATGAGTAATTGTGAGACCTACATGTTATTGTGAGTATGGTTAGTTCATAATAATTGCTGAAACTTGAATGCTGGCTTTTCATGTTTACAACAACAAGAGCAAACAGAGTTTGTAAAAGTTTTTCTTTTTCTCTTTCAGTTTGTCAACTGAATTGCTTGAGGACAAGCAAGGGTTTAAGCTTGGGGAGTTGATACATCTCCGTCGTATCTACTTTTCCAAACACTTTTGCCCTTGTTTTGGACTCTAACTTGTATGATTTGAATGGAACTAACCCGAACTGACGCTGTTTTCAGCAGAATTGCCATGGTGTTGTTTTATGTACAGAAAACAAAAGTTCTCGGAATGACCTGAAACTCCACGGAATATCTTAGAATAAATAATAAAAAAATCCTCGCCAAAGATGAAGACCAGGGGGCCCACACCCTGTCCACGAGGGTGGGGGGCGCGCCCCTCCCCCCTGGGCGCGCCCCCTACCTCATGGGCCCCCTGGTGGCCCTCTGACGCCAACTCCAACTCCATATATTGGCTTTCGGGGAGAAAAAAATCAGAGAGAAACTTTCATCACGTTTTATGATACGAAGCCACCGCCAAGCCCTAATCTCTCTCGGGAGGGCTAATCTGGAGTCCGTTCGGGGCTCCGAAGAGGGGGATTCGTCGCCGTCATCATCATCAACCATCCTCCATCACCCATTTCATGATGCTCACCGCCGTGCGTGAGTAGTTGCATCGTAGGCTTGCTGGACGGTGATGGGTTGGATGAGATTTATCATGTAATCGAGTTAGTTTTGTTAGGGTTTGATCCCTAGTATCCATTATGTTCTGAGATTGATGTTGCTATGACTTTGCTATGCTTAATGCTTGTCACTAGGGCCCGAGTGCCATGAGTTCAGATCTGGACCTATTATGTTTTCATGAATATATGTGTGTTCTTGATCCTATCTTGCAAGTCTATAGTCACCTACTATGTGTTATGATCCGGCTTCCCCGAAGTGACAATAATCGGGACCACTCCCAGTGATGACCGTAGTTTGAGGAGTTCATGTATTCACTATGTGCTAATGCTTTGTTCCGGTTCTCTATTAAAAGGAGGCCTTA